>NC_068366.1:47014869-47294869 GCF_020536995.1 Dreissena polymorpha | reverse complement strand
AACGTTTCATTACTATATTCTATTTTGTAGCTACTCACCTTTAGTGACACGGCGCCCAGCGACGTCATTCGTAGGACGTCAAGCCTTCTCCCCGCCTCCTCGGATACACTCAGCCCAGTCACGTGTGGCCATGGCAACCTTTCCGAAAAATCACATCAGCATGGCGGGCTTCTACGATTGGTCGACAGACGAGTTCGACGATTCACCTATGGCGAGTGTTTACCAGAAAATTGCGGTTAACCATAAGAATAAATTAAACAAATCGAATGGTAAGTCGTGGTGTTCCGATGGTGTCCATTTGAATCCGGGAAGAATGTTTGTTCGCGACAAGGCGACTTTGACGAAAGGTGAGCAAGAGATTATAGCTGGAATCTATAAAAACCGAGGGGACACGAGTGGTAAAAATCAATTTATTGCACAAGTCAGAAGTCACAAAGACGCTTGGTTAGTAGGTAAGAAGCTTATCCGTGGAAAGGGAGGCATGTGGCCGGAAGAAGAGAGGTGTTCCATTGAAATCCCCAAAAATATTTTTAGTCGTTTGGATACACAACCACTTTACAGTGATCGACCATACTTTTGTGATAAGTGCAAGGAAAATTGTTCAGTGAGCGACCACTGTAGGCGGGAAATGTTACGCAACGAAGAAAGAGGTGACATTACCGGCAGACGGGCTCCTCCGGTCTCTCCCGATGACTCACCGTTGACCGAGCGGAAACTCCCGAAGCAACCGAAAACAAACGAAGGGGCCGTTTTTGTCGAAAGCGGCAAAACCTTCTACGATCCTAGTGAAGGCTCGAAGAAAAAGAAAGTGTACGTCGATGTTTTTCTCCCAAAGTTTACTACACAAAGTCTTGCAGAGGAATCAACGTCATTGACGCTTGTTGAAAACGATGACAAAAAGTCGACGAGTTCAATTTTTAAAAAGGACTATGCTCCAAAACTGTTCAAAATATCTGAAAGGTCGAAAGAAAACTCCGACGAAGGCTATTCTAGTCAAGAAAGATCACCAGTTAACGGCGGAAAACACAAATTCTCGAGCCCGCCACTGTCAAGGTTATCTGGAAAACCTGAATCGAGTTTAGGGGATTAATCAAAGAAACAGAGGTCCAAGTAAACTAAAACAATGTGCCCGGTAAACATGCTGTTGATTTTAAAATCAAAATTACGAAAGAGTCTGAGGAAAATTTTACTCAGCCCCAAAACAAGAGTGAATTAAAATGAATTGTTGCTTTCCAGATCAAGATATTGCTTTTGTGTTCTTACGTTTGTGTTGACGAGGACGTCCAAGTATATAAATGTTGTTCAGTTTGACATCACGTCGCACTACATTGTTTTATTTATTTATTTATTGAATGCATCCATATTTTACGTAAATATTTCATTACTTTAAGATTTTCGTAAGACTTATCTTGTGAAAGTATGAGTAAAGGTTTGTCAAAACATGCAAAGTGTAACGGTGGTAGTAAGCTAATCCAAAAGAATGCATATACGAACGATATTTCAAACGAATTTGCTTAACAGTGTAAAAAAAATAGGCGATAAATATTAAACCATATTGTATAGGTGTCAAGCGGTAAGTAACAGTTTTCCGGGTGCATGCCCAATATTCCGAGTTCCCGTTAGTCAGAAGGCAAGCTTTCCCGAAGGTCCGTCATCCATATATCCAGATATTCATAATGCCCGAAAGGCCGAAAATCATGACTGTATTTTGCGAAACAATTTGTATTCTAAACGGTTTTTTATATTTAAAATCAAGGATGATAATTGAGGTTATACAAATCTGCCTCAAACTATAGCTCGTAACTTGATGAATAGCTTTCCTCGACGCCATATGCCGTAATATGTAGCAAGTGTTAACAATGAATTTGTGGCCAGTTGATTATAGCGAATTAGACCCAAGAGGTGATTATCTTGTGTTACATAACAAAAACCGTTGTTTAACCCATTTATGCCTAGCGACTAGAAAAAAAGGCCTTGGCAAACAGCGTAGACCCAGATGAGACGCCGCATGATGCGGCGATGCGGCGTCTCATCAGGGTCTGCGCTGTTTGCTTAAAGGATTTTCTGTAAGAAATATTCTAAATATAGAAATAAATATTCTAGACATCCCTACAATGGAAATTAATTGATCCAATTTAGAAGGATGGGAGAGTCCACTAGGCATAAATGGGTTAAGTAACAAGCTTTAAATATTTTTTATTGTTCCCGGGAATGGCCAGTTAAGACCCCAGACCATGATCTGAACAAACATTGTAGATGTTATAGTTAAGCATTGGATTACAGAAATTGTACATTCGCAGCTTTATATCAGATGGGCAACACGTGCATGTGCGTTGAAAAGTGTAGGATAAGAGCGAATACGGGTAAGTTTGCGTGAAGTAACATACATGCAAAATGATAGACGTCCATTGTAATTCCACTATACCGTCTACTTTGTAGTGTAGGGTTAACTGTCCTAGTGCGCGAGTTCATACGATGCGTGTTAAGATGGTTATTGAAATGCACCCTAGCAGTTTAACATTACTTGTTTCACGTGAACAAATCCAAAATGTCCCACTTTGCTTAAGAAGTTTCTTAATACGTATAATATACTTGTATTAATATTGGGCCTTTGGAATATCGGATCTCCGGACTTTCGCGAATTCGGAATATCGAACGAATGAAAGAAATGTTCACAAACAATGTGAACAAAGCATTTGTGATTACATTTAAACCAATCTCTCTTAGCAATTCTTCATACAAAATTGATCTTTTAATAAATCACAAATCATGATATAACTAAAATAGCTATGTCAACTAGTGTAATTGCTAAGTATATAATATATATAATCCGCATACAATGATTTATTTTTAAAAATAGTATTGTTTATATGTTTAAGTACAAATGTTGATTTGTTGTACGTTTGGTTTCTATACGGATATGCTAATAACCGGTATAAGCTGGATTTTTTTTGCTCAATTATTGAAAAGAGAACTATTTCAATAATGCACTTTTTGATTAACAAATTGTTCAACAGAATACTACCGCGTTATATTAAAGGGGTCTTTTCACGTTTTGGTAAATTGACAAAATTAAAAAATGTATTTCAGATTTGAAAATGTTCTTTGTAGTTATGATATTTCTGAGGAAACAGTAATACTGAACATATACCATGCTCTAAAATATCCATTATGTGCATATTTTGACGATTTAAAAACCTGAAAACTATAAAGCGTTGAAACGCGAAACGATTGAATAATTTGGAGAGTTCTGTTGTTGTCGTTATATTTTGTGACACTAAGATAATTGCTTTAATAGAGTATAAAATACATAATTGACTGTATGAGCACCGATGGCCGAGTGGTCTTAGCGTTAGACTTTTACTCCAGGGGTCAGTGGTTCGAGCCCAGTTGAGGGTTACTTTTTTATCTTTGTTTAATTGTATTCTTGTTGTTTTTTTTTTGTTACTGGAGCTTTTTAGATCCAGTATTCACATTTATCAATATAAAGCATTTAATGACAAACTTAATTACATGCCAAAATCTGTTAAAAGGTCCCTTTCAGTACAATTAATATCAATGTAGTATTTGACTGTGATAAAATATACATGGAATTTCATTTTTAAAAGTTTATATCGGTTTACTTTGATACGCGTGTGTTTTACTATTGTTATTGTTATCTCACTGTATGCACAATTGAACAACTTTTCTCGCTGCAGCTACGCACAAGTTATAGAAATTGTCTCCTTATTGAAATCATCGTTACTTGGCACACTTTATTAGTGTTAAAGTATGTTTTTTATTAACTAACGCCATCGGCCCGTAAACGCTAGATACGAGCGGGATATATGCACGCCAACGAAAACTTTGGTTTGGATCTCCGGACTGATACATGAAATAAACGATTAAGTGTTACCAAAGTATTATTAATGCACATATTTCGAAGCTGCTGATTGCATTTACTGTATAGGCCATATAGAGAGAAGATCCCGCTTGTAATTCAATAACTTATTTTGTATTAATGTATTACTGGATATCTGGATTTCTAATGTTAAATACGCAAAGCGCACTTGCTCACTGTGTTGTTGATGATTGCGTTGCTGTTTTAGATCTGTAGGCACCTACTGTGTTGTTTTGTAATTGAATATCGTTACTGAATAACTTTTGTAAAAGTATCTGACTGATCGTTATGTTTAAAAGTTATTCGTTAGTTAAGAATCATAAGATATGAAGATTTGATAACTTTCCTGCTTTGTTTGTCATTTATTGCCCGCCCCATATCCACTCTAAAGCGGCATGCGCATCGAACGTCAAAAATGCTTGTATGTTCTGCTTTTCAACGCATGCACGAGACCATGGTTATGTAGCAAACATTCATATCAGGGCCGCACAAACGGCTTCATTAAAAAAGTTAATATATCGGGGATAAATATATTTACTTCAGTAATAAGTTATAAATAGCATGGTCTAGTGTTCCTTTAAGTGTCAGTGGTCCCATCAGCTTGTGTATTCTCATAATTTTATTCACGTCTTTTTAAATAATAAATCGTACATAATATGATGAGCATGCAAAGAAGAAAACAGTTTTATGTTTCGTATAATGATGAACATCGTCATAGTCGTTAAAAAAGCATGATAGCGGACGATTGCTTGATGCCACGTGGAAAAGAGTAAACGTTCAAAATGACGTTGTAAATAATATTCCGTATCATTTAGGTAAAAGACGCTTTATGTCAAACAGCTAAAAGAGATACACCTACATTCTTTGACTTTGTCAGTTAGTCATTTTATGATTTCCTATGTGAAAATCAAGATTCCGTTTGTAGTATTGTTAAATGTATTAAATTTGTATTTTGCTGTTTATCGTTATCATGGGACGTCACTCCTCCTTTGAGCTTTTCAGCATTCAAGAAAGAGTTATCTTCCCTTATACTTTTCTTGTACAACGTGGGTGTTGGTATGGAAGATACATTTGAACGCAATCGGTCTTTTAATTTGTTGTGTTTGTCTGTTTTTTTAACCCATGTATGCATAGCGCCTAGAAAAAAGGCCTTGGCAAACAGCGTAGACCCAGATGAGACGCCGCATCATGCGGCGTCTCATCAGGGTCTGCGCTGTTTGCCTAAAGAAATTTCTGTAAGAAATATTCTAAATATAAAAATAAATATACTATATATCCATAATTTTGGAAATAAATCGATCCAATTTAGAAGGATGGGAGAGTCCACTAGGCATAAATGGGTTAAGAGAATACGATGGTGACTGTAAATGAAATATGAATGTGCCAATGGTGAGAGGTTACATAATATGCCCTTCGTCGCGATAAACACTGGAGAAGTTTATATTCAATAAAGACTCGTTGAAAAAAAGAACAGTGAATGGTGAATCAAAATCGTATACAAATCAGTTCCATTTTAACGCTACTATTCTTACTGTACCATGAACTATAATTACTGCATCTGATTACAGTGATTAGAGATCACGCTCTGATGGCCCGTCAGTAACCAATAAAATGTTCGCCGCCAATGTCTCTGTGCTGAGTTTTTGTTCTCGGTAGTGTCGGTATACGGAATTTTGTAATAAGCGTTAAAACCTGAATGGATGTAGATTATTTAAATCCTTATCCAACTGCAATTTTGCTTGGCCGAGAGTAAAACGAATACCCCTGTATAATTTTATTACATTCTTTTTCCGTCCTGTACTATGCTTCCTCGTTATGGACTATATAGAAACCAGGCTCTAGGAAAACGAGCTCAATGACTGTGCGTAGAGTACCGAGCTCAATGACTGTGTGTAGAGTACCGAGCTCAATGACTGTGCGTAGAGTACCGAACTCTATCACTGTGCGTAGAGTACCGAACTCAATGACTGTGCGTTGAGTACCGAGCTCAATGACTGTGCGTAGAGTACCGAGCTCAATGACTGTGCGTAGAGTACCGAGCTCAATCACTGTGCGTAGAGTACCGAGCTCAATGATTGTGCGTAGAGTACCGAACTCAATCACCGTGCGTAGAGTACCGAACTCAATGACTGTGCGTAGAGTACCGAGCTCAATCACTGTGCGTAGAGTACCGAGCTCAATGACTGTGCGAAGAGTACCGAACTCAATCACTGTGCGTAGAGTACCGAACTCAATCACTGTGCGTAGAGTACCGAACTCAATCACTGTGCGTAGAGTACCGAACTCAATGACTGTGCGTAGAGTACCGAACTCAATGACTGTGCGTAGAGTACCGAACTCAATGACTGTGCGTAGAGTACCGAACTCAATGACTGTGCGTAGAGTACCGAACTCAATCACTGTGCGTAGAGTACCGAACTCAATCACTGTGCGTAGAGTACCGAACTCAATCACTGTGCGTAGAGTACCGAACTCAATCACTGTGCGTAGAGTACCGAACTCAATGACTGTGCGTAGAGTACCGAACTCAATCACTGTGCGTAGAGTACCGAACTCAATCACTGTGCGTAGAGTACCGAACTCAATCACTGTGCGTAGAGTACCGAACTCAATCACTGTGCGTAGAGTACCGAACTCAATCACTGTGCGTAGAGTACCGAACTCAATCACTGTGCGTAGAGTACCGAACTCAATCACTGTGCGTAGAGTACCGAACTCAATGACTGTGCGTAGAGTACCGAACTCAATCACTGTGCGTAGAGTACCGAACTCAATGACTGTGCGTAGAGTACCGAACTCAATCACTGTGCGTAGAGTACCGAACTCAATGACTGTGCGTAGAGTACCGAACTCAATCACTGTGCGTAGAGTACCGAACTCAATCACTGTGCGTAGAGTACCGAACTCAATCACTGTGCGTAGAGTACCGAACTCAATCACTGTGCGTAGAGTACCGAACTCAATCACTGTGCGTAGAGTACCGAACTCAATGACTGTGCGTATAGTACCGAACTCAATCACTGTGCGTAGAGTACCGAACTCAATGACTGTGCGTAGAGTACCGAACTCAATCACTGTGCGTAGAGTACCGAACTCAATGACTGTGCGTAGAGTACCGAACTCAATCACTGTGCGTAGAGTACCGAACTCAATGACTGTGCGTAGAGTACCGAACTCAATGACTGTGCGTAGAGTACCGAACTCAATCACTGTGCGTAGAGTACCGAACTCAATGACTGTGCGTAGAGTACCGAACTCAATGACTGTGCGTAGAGTACCGAACTCAATCACTGTGCGTAGAGTACCGAACTCAATCACTGTGCGTAGAGTACCGAACTCAATCACTGTGCGTAGAGTACCGAACTCAATCACTGTGCGTAGAGTACCGAACTCAATCACTGTGCGTAGAGTACCGAACTCAATCACTGTGCGTAGAGTACCGAACTCAATCACTGTGCGTAGAGTACCGAACTCAATCACTGTGCGTAGAGTACCGAACTCAATCACTGTGCGTAGAGTACCGAACTCAATCACTGTGCGTAGAGTACCGAACTCAATCACTGTGCGTAGAGTACCGAACTCAATCACTGTGCGTAGAGTACCGAACTCAATCACTGTGCGTAGAGTACCGAACTCAATCACTGTGCGTAGAGTACCGAACTCAATGACTGTGCGTAGAGTACCGAACTCAATCACTGTGCGTAGAGTACCGAACTCAATCACTGTGCGTAGAGTACCGAACTCAATGACTGTGCGTAGAGTACCGAACTCAATGACTGTGCGTAGAGTACCGAACTCAATCACTGTGCGTAGAGTACCGAACTCAATGACTGTGCATAGAGTACCGAACTCAATCACTGTGCGTAGAGTACCGAACTCAATCACTGTGCGTAGAGTACCGAACTCAATCACTGTGCGTAGAGTACCGAACTCAATCACTGTGCGTAGAGTACCGAACTCAATCACTGTGCGTAGAGTACCGAACTCAATCACTATGCGTAGAGTACCATCCCTGATAAGACTGTGCACTCCGAACATGCTCATCATTAGCGAGACTTTAACAGAATTTTAACTAAGAAGGGACTTCCTTATACCAAAAATGCCATCAAAGCGGAAAGGGTCGGCCTTGGTTAGCTTGTGCGGACTGCACATGCAATATGTCCAGTTTTCCAAGA
The DNA here is from genome assembly GCF_020536995.1 of Dreissena polymorpha. Classification (NCBI taxonomy): domain Eukaryota; kingdom Metazoa; phylum Mollusca; class Bivalvia; order Myida; family Dreissenidae; genus Dreissena; species Dreissena polymorpha. Next base: position 47,286,814 of record NC_068366.1, on the reverse strand, counting down.
ACGAGGCTCATAAAATCTTTAATCCGACGACACTAAGTGTGGAGCATCACAATGGTGACCGTGCGCATCTCCGGTCGTTCCGGTCCGGTGATTTTCAGAGAGTTATTTGTATAGCGACGGGGAAATGCCGTTCGCGTGCGAGGTATAGGGAGCTAAAAAGCAAAGTCAAGAATCGTTTATATGCCGTTTCCTGGTTAATTAACCCATTTATGCCTAGTGGACTCTCCCATCCTTCTTAATTGGAACAATTTATTTCCAAAATTAGGGATGTGTAGTATATTTATTTCTATATTTAGAATATTTCTTACAGAAATTCCTTTAAGCGAACAGCGCAGACCCTGATGAGACGCCGCATCATGCGGCGTCTCATCTGGGTCTACGCTGTTTGCCAATGCCTTTTTTTCTAGACGCTATGCATAAATGGGTTAAGAGGTCATATTTAAAGTTATGGCCCTGTGTCTTTTCAGTCTACTAATGCCATTGCCCGGTCACGTTCTAAATGGAATAAACTATTTTAATGATTCGTGCAAAAGTAAAAAATGGGAACTATTGTTACCAATTCCCCTGTAGTTGTTATTTGTGATATGGGACATAAGATGCATTGAATTGTTAACTCTTTCTTTAAAGAAAAAAGGGGTGTTTAATGTAAAATGTAATTTGTTAACTATGTAAGGGATGAAGTGGGATGCCCTCGACCCTTACATACCTATTGACGAGGATAATAAAATATATTGAACGGAAAACAAATGTCTTGTCGTGTTTATAATTAAACAATATATGATTTTAGGAAATATTTTCATTTACGAACGAAAATTTCTCAACACGGATTGCATAAATGTATGTCACACCAAAGCAAAGATCAAAGTTTCAGTTCAATGAAAAACAATCGCTTATTATGAAATATGTTTTATTTCTATTTGGGCTCTCATTAACTTACACGTCGAAATTATGCATTGAAAAAGTATAGCATCTCTATGAAGGGGACAGCGACTTTTGTCTGATCGTTTTAGTTTGATAACTTTGATCGGCTAGAATGAAAGTCGATCAAAAGGGAATTAGTTCGAAGAACTGTCTGCGTTCAATATGGTTTATTAGAAAGTTTAAGCATAAGAACTCAAACGCTTGAGTATAATTACGTGAAATCGCAAACAACATAAACACAATAAAACAAAACGCATTTAATCCCATTTGTGTTCGAACCCTTGTGTCTTTTCTATTATTCGGCCATTCCAGATTGTACAGTATATATAAAGGTTCCAGCGATCCACGTATCTGCAGAAATGTAAGCAACAACAACAAAACATGTATTTGTGCGTGTTTATAGTAAACAACGATTTATTATTTTTCAGTTTTTCAAAGGATTTTGACTCATCCAAAACATGTAATAATAATATTGTCTGTGTCTTGAGCGTTATTGTTCACTCTTTTAAAATGCTCTATTTCTTTATATTTTGGGAATTTGTTTCGCATATGTGACATTTTCATTTATATTTTTTCATTCCGACATTCTGATTAATTATCTGGCATACATGTTTTCAGCATATATTAGATCAAAAGTCAATGACACACACTTAACGAGTTTGTGCTCCAGCGGGTCATGGATTCAAACGACCTGATACTCGTTTGCGTGTTAAAGTCTTTCCGACAAAATGAAATGCATTTGAACCGGTTTAATATACGGAAGGGTTTATTGAAGTACATAAATACATTATTATGGTGCAGGATCACGTGACTGTGTGGGGTTTTCAATTGAAAGTTAATGGTTGTAAACACAGCGGTAAGTGGGTTTATTTTTTCCAAATAACAATTATTCATAACAATTTCAACTTGTGCATAAAAAACAGTTTTTATGCTGCTAATGGCAATGTGAAATACATTGGAATTACTTTAAATATTAAGCCTATGTTCTTGGCCAAACTTTCGATGTGTGTTGCAACGCAACGTAAAATTTTGGCATCGATTTCAGACGTATACAAGGATTTATTATTAAATCTTAAGATATCGACACAAACAGCAAGAAACACTATCTTTAATGCAATATTTTTTTTTACATATATTTCAATAACTTGAGATGTTTGTATAATCCTCCTCCTCCTCCTCCTCCTCCTCCTCCTCCTCCTCCTCCTCCTCCTCCTCCTCCTCCTCCTCCTCCTCCTCCTCCTCCTCCTCCTCCTCCTCCTCCTCCAGCAAATCTCAATCTCAAGATGGGTCTGTCACCAATTAAGATGGAAATGTGGTGATCTTTAAGGGTCTCCTGCATTATTTCCTCGAGGAAAAAATACATACGACGGTGCAGAGGAGACACCCTTGACGGATGCCCACTTATGTTTGCAGATGTCACCCATCGACCCATGAATTGTACTGCGCTGCTGGCGTTTCCGAAGAGTTTTTGAACGGCTTGCACGAGCCCTTCGTCTATGTGGAATCCTCTCAGTATCAAGCGTCATGCCACACGCGGTCGAAATCTTTCGTTAAGTCGATACAGTTGTGGAAGAGCTCACGTTGGTGTTGCAGGTGTTTCTCAATGATGACAGTTGCAGATTTGTTTCACTGCGCTCCGTCCAGCTCTTAATCAAGTCTGCTTTTCCTTCAGCAGTTCCTCGGCCTTACTTTTCAGGATGATTCGTAACACGACTTTACGGGGATGGCTGATGAGGCTGATGGTGCGGTATTTCTCGCACAACTTCATGTTTCACTTTTTTTGGTAGGGGGGGGGGTTGACCAGAGATTTGGTGAACTCCTTGGGTCACTACTTCTCAGAGATTTTCTGGCGTAGTGCCGTTCTTGCTGAAATCATTGCGTCACATCCGTGCTAAATCAGCGCCGAAGGGATGATAATGGTCGCCATACATTGATTGTTCTTCCTTCCTCCTCTCCCAAGAACTTCGGCCGATGACAACAGGAAAACATAATCTGACGACAGAAAAGTGAGCCGATCGAGAGGCTTTCCGTGCCACAATGAAAGCGAAAGTAGGCATTTTTTACGCAAAATTGATGAAAATTACCATAAAGCGAACATTGAACGTAAAGATTTGATCATAAAGATGACATCAATGACATTAGATAGTTGACACATTACGGAAAAGCTATGTTAAAAAGCCATCAAAGTGGCATGTATACACGATTGTTCCACCACCCTCGTCATCATTCCATCTTCGATAGAGTTTGTGATAAGTGTTTGGACCTGCGGAATACTGTGAACCTGTTGCTGGATATATGCTTCAACTCATGGACCACCTCTTTTTATGCACAAATGTGTTAACGAGTTTTAATTTAATTTTTTTTACCTGTTTTGTGAATTCCGAGCATCCATTTTTCTTGTTTATGGCAGAGAGGCAGCGAAAAATGAACAGATAGGCGACCGATATACTTCTACACCGTGGTTATTTATATTAGGCGAAATTCTCGTGTGTGTTTTTTCCGTTCTAAATGTATATGAACCGGAAAACCGGGAAACATTTTAATCAATTATCTACAGAAACCAACAATAACCCTGTATAATTCAAACATTTGACGTGTTATAACTGTTACACGGCCGTTAATCACGCGCGCCACCTCTTTTTTGCGATGCATTAATAAATGAGCCAATGCAACTTCCGAGGTGGCGCTCAGGCCCGAATGTTTTGAAATTTCATGGACAATTTTACAGGGTGATTAGGTTTTATATGTGTGTTTTTTTTCAACATAATTCGCATTATTTTTTAAATCGGGCAATGTAGTGCGATTCAGCGAAGATTGATTCGTCCAAAAATGTACAGACACGTACATTCTCAACCAATTTAAAAACGCGAGAACCTTTATAAGTTGTGGCATGGTTAAGTTTAAAAAAGCATTTCGATGAGTTTTTCTGTCTGACGAGAAAATGTCCACCCAATTAAATCGCTACCGGCATCAAACGATTGCGTACAACATACATTAGATGCTACATGCACACACAAAAAATGGCTTCTTGCCGACGTAGTAGATAATTTTGCATTTTTCCATAAGAGATGAAGCCAATGCTTAGGAGGTGGCGCTAATGATAGGAGGTGGCGCCAATGCAGGATGTGTCAATTAACAGTCGTATCGCAATGGCATTATCACATGACGTAGATTTGATAGATAATGTTATTTATTATATTAAATTTATTTTTCAACGTACATACGAAGACCCCAATCTTTACAGAACATAAACACAATCTATAATAAATAAGATGTAGTTTTTTAAATATATAAGTGATCAACTCAATTAAGAAGTCGCCAATATGAATAAAACATATTTTACGATGTATACCAAAAATTTGTTATACTCAATCAAACCAATAGTTTAATGTTCAACATTATCAAAATAATTCTTCGACATAAATAGTTGTATGCAGTATGATAATTCACGAAATAAGTATATGATAACACTTCTTCTTGAAACTATGATTTGTGGCCGTTAATCCAAATGCTCAATTTATTAAAAGGCCAAGGTCAACGAATCTTAATTAGGCTCATTTTTGTTGTTTTTCCCACTATCAACTCAAACAAAATTGAAGATACATGAAGCTCGGTCTTTTTCCGTTACAATTTTTTAATAATACATGTTAAATGACGAAGACGAACGTTTAAATCCATCAATACATTATTAGAAAACTTCTTTTTAAAATGAAAAACGCACGCGACTCAAATGTGCTGAAGTAGTCAACTTACAAAAAATAATGTAAGTCCTGTAAACATAATATCAAATATTTCACTTTAAAATAGCTATAAATGTTCATTGGCGCCACCTCCTTATTAGATCGCCACCTCCTTGGCATTGGCTCCATCTCTTTTTGAAAAATGCAAATTTATCTATTAGATCGGCTAGAAGCCGATGTTTTTGTGCACGCATCAACTTGTACAGGTTCAAAGCAATCGTTTTATGTAATGAGAGATTTAATTGGCAGGGAATTTAGTCGTCACACAGGCAAAATATATCGATTTACTTTTACGAATTCTACCATACCAAAACTTATAAAGGTCCTCACGTTTCCAAATGGGTTGTGATTGTATGTTTCTGTATATTTTTAGATGAATTTATAATCGCTGAATCGCACTACATTGACCGATTTTTTTTAAATATTGCGAAATGTGTTGAAAAACATATTAAACCTAATCACCCTGTTAAATTATCCGTTAAATTTCAAAACATCCGGGCCTGAGCGCCACCTCGGAAGTTGCATTGGCTCATTTATTAATGCATCTCAAAAAAGAGGTGGCGCGCGTGATTAACGGCCGTGTGTTACACGTCAATCTGTTTAAAAGATAATATAACAGCTAATCGGCGTGTACCCTTAATATGGGTTATCCTTCCTCTTAAGCGCAGGTACAAATATAAATAAGCGATAACAGGTGCAAAAGGAGTCAAACTATTATGGAAATGGTTATGATTTCATATTTTTGACGGACGAAATGCCACACGAAATCGACGTGATTTACGCAACTCTGTTCTGTACATTTCTGGTTACTGTTACTGGTAAGTCCTTTAATCAAGTAATCATGTAAAATATGCATTGTTATGAGTAGTTTCAATTTACCTAACTTTTAACTAATTTTGTAAAAATAACTTTACAAAATAAATGTAATCATTGGAACATCTGTTCGTGTATACATATTTCATTGAAATATGTTTTATAATTTTTCGGCGTAAGCTGTATTAAGCCAGCTTTTCACCCTGACTTGACCTTTGTAAGTGTCCAATAATACTCAAATAAAATTTCCCGCGGCTAGGTACGAATGAATACACTTCATTTATTCCATTGGCTGATTTGAGTATAACACCAGAACATTGGAAACATATCCGCGTCTTTGTAACACTGTTTTACTGCATGAAACAATTTTATCTCTTATGAAAAGGCTCAATAGATAGAACAGTTTTACAATCAATTTTCCAAATAAATACAGTTTGTGCGTTCACCTTTTATTTTCAGAGAATTACCAGCGCAAAAGCGGCCATTTGTGAAAGTCAGAGTTTATATACAGTTCATCACCGGAGTTCGAGAAGGGGTTGCGATCATTGTGTTACACCGGTCTTACTGACAATAACGTAGTGACTGTAATGCATTGCATTCAATCCGCAAGGTATCAAGGTCAGTTTGCGGTCAGTTGCAGAAATCTTTATATAAACGCCGTCTCGTAAACTTTGTGCACTTGAAGTCTGTTTTGATCAGAAAGATACTAAATAAAGATATTCGGCGATATTATTGTGGTATATCAATCATCGATTTTTAATATGGTTTCAACATTTGCATGATAAGGACCAATTTTGATAAAATTAATTAGAAATTTTTATCCATTTAGACCAGTTTATTAAGCATGAGCACAATAATTCACTATACTATAATTATTCAATTAAATAAGATTCGAGTATTGCCGGCTGACCTATATGCACTCGTTTATTTTCATGTTGTGTTTTTCTATTCTGTAAATATAGATATCTGAGCAATAATATCACATAAAGCAAAATAAGCCACGAAATCTGGCGCAACACCCCGTAATTGATTTGCTTATGATGTAGCTAAGAACTGGGCAGAAAAAAGGCATCCGCTACTTTTTATCTCATGGAGATAACTTTTGATCGTTCATAAACATCGACCACAATCAACGCCGTATATCTTTTTTAAAGATATTTCTTGTTATTTTTATACCTTATTTAAGTATTTATAATTTATAATAATTGCACGTACCATCGGACTCAATCTAGTTGCATTGCTTGTATTTTTTACTCGATGATATTTCATTAGTGCTGGTAGCCTTAGAGTTTACTCATAGGTCGGCGACGGGAGGTCAGATAGGTAAAATACATCGGAATCGGAACTATATGTTGGCTGGCTTTAAGCGGATGGTGACTTTACAATATTTACATTTTATGGTATTGTCTTGCCTTGCACTCACATGCGCTCATAAAGATACCAATCGATGTACAATTACTCATAAGAAATCAGTTTTGTAGTGATATGTTCATGGGCAGAATTCATTTCTGTTGAAACCAAAACGGAATTAAAATTTAAAAATATGCTTTGAATGTTGAACGGAAAAGTTCGATACATTTAATCGTATACTAAAATAATATATATACCGTGTTTAGGTCTCTTGATTGATTTCTTGCAAAATTCGTTTCTTTGTTTAATCCTTTGGTACAATTTGGTTTACCTATGAATTTTTGACATCGCAAGGAAACACATGTAATAAAAAATACATCACGATTGAAAACGGTTTTATTTAATATACCGCCCTTGAACTTTAACCCAGTACAAATGTACTTTATCTCCACAGTAATCTTATTTTTCACGTAATCAAAAATAAGAATACCCTTATCCGCGTTTTTATGAACATATTGATTATCTGATATAAGTGTTTCATAGAATTCGGGATCTTTCTTTAAATCTACGTCTCACGCAAGTCTACGTAGAAAAGTAAAGATTGTCTTCAGCGAAAACGAAAGTATAACCGAAACTAAACTTATTGAGTGTATTTCAAGCAACTTTATCAGCGTCGGTTACGTAAGCATTTTAAGCTGAAAGATCAAAACAACGACCTCATTGAGCGCAAATGAAATGCGTTTGCGAAATGTAGATGTGTCAATAGATTATAGAAACGGATATAAATATTCATGTTAAGTACAGAATTCAACACCTTATATCATACACTGTTGATTATCTTGATTAGCCAGATCAGCAATTAAAACATTGTACCAGCTTTAACATAGTTCCTCGTCTCAAATGCGTATCAAAACATGAATTAAATACATTGATTAATTTTCAATTAATCGAAAGAACTAGGAGGCAAAATATGGCAGAACATTTCTCTCAAAGTATGGTCCCTTAGTCCAATACCTAGTAAATGGTAAACTGTCCGGAACATTTATATTTTTTTTAAAATATAGGGATATTCAATTACTTTTACAGAAGTGATAAGCTTTGTAAGATGCCAGAATCCAAAAACATTGGTTCAAGATCAGTGTCCTGAGATTATGTTCTAAAGACTTTTTATCTCCAAACTTTTACTAAGAAATAAAAAAGTATTCATTTTCAGCTTTTTTCAAATTTGTTTCAAGGATTTATCACCAGCATTGCCTACGAGAGTAACACTAAACTCGATGTAGCCTAGCATAACTTGTCCGCTTGATTTAGTCTTAAGTTTACAATTTACAGGTTAACATTTATATAATATATTAGAAACTACTCAACTGCCACTCAGAATTTATCTTGTACTGTGAACTTTACTATAGTTCATACGACAAAATGCTGCTTTTTTTTCAGGCGTGGTGCCCAGCTGCAATGAGATTTCAAACAGCACAATACAAGGTAGTTCATTATAAAAATACGTAAAGTGAAAAAACAATATGAAAAAGAGCATATATTTGTATTTCAATTAATTACAATATTAAATTTGAATTTATGCTACGTTTAAACATATGTAATATAAGCGTTTGCTTTTTTACATGGCACTGAAGGAAAGAAACACACGTTTCAGGTTTGTCATAAACATGTTTAAGTGCCGGATAAATTATGCATGTCTTCAGACTTGTTTTATTCATATCTTGGAATCTTTGAAGTAAAAATTATTTTCAATAACGAGATACATATGGCACTTCCGACAGTTGCCCGGATGTGTCACAACAGCGTCGTGGTCGGTACGAAGGTCTATATCGAGGCCGACGACGCCGGCAACACCACTCTGTCGTCGGGAGTTTCGTGCACGTGCACTGTGACCACGCAGGTCGGCAAACAGATGGAGGTCAAGTTGAAGTTCAATGGAACCTCAAACCAAATGTAATAATGATATACAATAATTACACATCACCTGTTCCTGTATAATTATTTCACCTGAGGTGCTCTGTGGCTATATTTTAGCTCAACATTTTGAAGAAAACAGTATATTTATCGTTGTCACTTGATACAGCTTAAAAGTATATCAATGCAAAACAGACACGCAACACTTAGATATGTATTAACTTGTGATTTGTTGACATTTTCTGGTACATTTTTTACATTTGTGCTAAATACTTGTTTTAACATCTTCTAAACCATAAATAAACTTTATATAATAAACTATCAATTCTGTGCGCTACAATATTACATCGGCCGTTTACAATGCAGTCAACTGCAATCTCTCACATGTTTTGTATGTTCATTATGTAGTGTAAAACAGTCCAAACTTCCTGTTCATATGATCATGTTTGTTCTTACGTATAGATGCGGCACCACCATAGAGTTCACAGGTCTGGGCCTAAGTGACGGGCCTGAATCACACTCTTGTAATGACACAACTTTCATCGTAAACACGCACAAAAACAGCACCATGAACTTGGAACTACGGAAAACACAGGCACCACACCTGTCTGCCTACTGCATATCGTTAGAGTTGCGTAAGTACACACACATATTTTCGTTTTCGTAACAGTTACACTTGACCTCACACGACCTGCAAGAAAAATAGTTGCACAATATGGATTACATCTTCATAAAATGTACGCGTCAATAATTCTTGGATACTGAAGCTTCGATAAAGCAGCCATATTTTGGTGATCGAGTGTTAAAGCGAGATTATACGATTTTTAATATGTGTAAAATTGTAATATATTGATAAAATATGCTACAATAACACATAATAGGCAAGCAAAATTATACATTGAAGACGAATTTCATAAAATGCAGCAAAAACAAATTAGCGCCCCGAGCCGATTTTGACGAAGATATTTCGTACATATTGTCCTTCAATAACCGAAGCATTCGGCTTTCTAGTTAGTGTTCGTGTGACGTATGAATAGATATCGTTGCAGGAATTTATCTGCTGAAGGCACTGTAGGTGTTCGCTGTTGTAAGTTTAGACGCAACTCAGTTTTAAAAACTATGTTATAGCTTTTTATATTGCAAGTTTTAAATGAACGCAACCCATTCAAATTTATAAAGAATGTGTCTTAAAGCACTTGTCCAGATGTGTTTTTAAAATCATTAATAAAAAATACAATTTAAGCTTCATTGTGGGAAAACAGGGCTTAATGCATATGCATTAATTGTCATCCCAGTACCAGAGACTGTCTTTAAACGAAAAACACCATACAATCAGAAAGTGTCGTCCTTTATAAGCTTGTGCGAATTGAACAGCTAATTAGTGTGAACAGCTAATTTTATCTGACATGCATTAAGCCCCGTTTTCCCTGAAAGCAGCCAATATGTACAGATTTCAATGAAAACACCAGAGAAGTAGTATAAAAGGGCCACAAACTCACAAAATGTCTACTTTTAAGTTGTACACTAGTGTGTTAACAGCAGAAAACAAAAATGATTATTTTCATAATATTTAAGTTTGTATTTAATATATTCCAATGAAATTTGGCATACATATACTTTAGTATACAAACAATATGTATGTGTAATTTGGTGGTTGCAAGTTATATAGTTTTTGACTTAAAGAACAAGTTTTTTGTTGTCTTTTTGAAATTCAAATTTCCCTGTAAATGCACTTGAAAGGTTATGAACTGTACCAGTAGTTAGCGAATGACTCAAATCAAGTTTACATGTAAATACAGATTCAATCCTAAACCAAATAGCTGTCTGCTCAAACAGTGTTTCTATTTATAAACACTCTAATGTTAGCAGCAAATCACTGGCAAATAAACCCAGCCCACAAGTTAATGCAGGTTAACATTTTACCACCGCAAAATCAAGCAATTGAGATCCGACTTGGTGAACTATAAGCAGACAGATGTGGCGGTTGAGGCACGAATGACAACTCTGCTAGGAGAATGGCATTTGTCGTCTGCATTACAGGCAGTGGTTGTCTTTTGATAGCGTAGTTAAGCCTTCTAAGCGCATACTGATTTGCAAAATATGCTCTGTAAAATTAGCGTGAGCTAACGCTCATACTAAAAATTAACCGTTGAACTAAATTTAGATTCACATCGTGCATGTATGATTTACATGCTGGCGAATTCGACTGTACAGCCTTTTTCGATTTCAGAATAAAATATCTGGCTTATTTCGCATTTTTCGACACATGTTCTTCTTAACTTGAGTTTTTAATTTATATTGAAATATTTGTTTAATAAGTTTCTTGCACATTTTATATAAATTAATAAATATTTGACAAAATCGTATAATCTCGCTTTAATTGGCGTCGCCCTGAAGGGCGGCGACTAGTATGTAATGCATTTTTTTTGCTTTTGGGAGAAGTTATTTTACGGATCAATGTATATATTTTTGTTTTAAGATTATCTTGCATAGTGGTGATTTTTTTGTGTAAACAAGTGTAACAAGAAATATCTTTAAAAAAGATATACGGCGTAAATAGTTTAATGAATGAGATCAAGGATAGCGAATGTCTTTTTCTGTGCAGTTCTTAGCTGCATCACACGCAGTACGGGATGTTACGGGGAGTTTTCGCGACTTATTTTACATTATAACATATTGCTGGTCATAAACCTATAGATACAAAACAGAAAACCACAAGAAGAATGGAAGTGAAATTTAAACATATGAGTCAACCGGCCACACGAGAAGTATCCGTATTTATAGGCGCGTTCTTCGAACAAACCTGTTTTAGTGGTTTGTCGGGCATTGCTATTTGATTCGATTATTAACAGTATCAATTATCATCGTGCTAATGCTTAAAGTGATATTATGGGCATTTTGCACTGTTGAATTGAGCTGAAAAGAATTAACAGGTCAAAATAGTTAGTTAAAATGTGGTTACTGATTAATTATCTGCAACTCACCTTGCTACCAGTTGTTTATAAAAATATATTTTATATTCGATATTCTTACGTGACCCACCCAGTCCTGTAAGCTGAAATGATCCGTAAAACAATTTCGTGTCTTTGTGTCGTATGAACAAATCTGCACTAAAACTAAATTTAGGTTCAACTCGTAAACGCATGATCAGTTGTCAAACGAAAGTACGGTTGATATTCAAATGCATTATTTTTCTCTTTCTGGTATATTGTTTTAGTATGATGATGCTGCATTAATTAAAATAAGTGTATATGAAGTAGAAACATCAAAAATAATCAACGGTTGCGATAGACACCTATAAACTGTTACATGCTCATAATATCACTTTAGTACATTAGGCAATATGGACGAATAATTATTGTTAAATTTATCAACAATAATATTTATCATTGTATTGTTGAAAACACATTAAGAATCTATTATTTACATACCATAATTATATTGCTGAATATCTTCATTTAACATATTTCTGGTCTAAAGAAAATTCCAGGTCACCTAGTTCACGGATAGCGTCTTTATTATATAACGATTATTTTACTGGCCGCCAACTCCGGTGATGACCTGTATATAAACTCTGAATGTCCGCGAATTGACCCGATATACCTCGCGGGTTGAAATGCAATGCTTTAAAGTGAGGCCTCGCTTCCATTGCTCTTTATACTTTTACATGTTAACATGTTGACAGGAATAAGGAAGTAAGTACTAAATATGAGAACATAGCCTTTTAAGTATAAACGCTCTTGCGCTGGTAATACTCTGAGAATAAAAGGTGTACGCACAAACTGTATTGATGTCGAGAATTGAGTGTAAAACTGTTCTATCTATTAAGCCTTTTCATTCGAGATAAAATTGTTTCATACAGTAAAACAGTGTTACAAAGACGCGGATATGTTTCCAATGTTCTGGTGGTAAACTCAAATCAGCCAATGGAATAAATGAAGTGTATTCATTCGTACCTAGCCGCGGGAAATTTTATTGGAATTTTATTGGACACTTACAAAGGTCAGGCTAAGGTGAAAAGCTAGCTTATGCAGCTTACGCCGAAAAAAAAGTACTGCATTTGTGCATATTACATTTATTCCAACATTTATTGCCAATAATGCAAAGCTAATAGTTTTAATTAATAACTGATCCACAACTGATCACAGTGAGATCACAGGGGAGATATCACAGGGACTGGGCAAATACGCGAAACTTTCTTGTTTTGTATAAAAACAAATGATGTTTTATATAAAAATAAAACATAATCAAAATATATTTATTTTGTGTTTTTTCTAATTTGCTTATTTAGTGGAGAATCAATGTAGTACGATATTTGACGACCTATCGCGCAAGCAAGGAAGGCGTAGTGGTACGAAAACGTACAATGTATTAGTTATAAATAGAGATATAATAACGGTCGCTATACACAACTTCACCAAATAGCAGTTCATAAGTGAATGTCAGCCGAAATAGCTCAGTTGGGAGAGCGTTAGACTGAAGTTGTTTACGCAACAGTCATCTAAAGGCCCCCTGTTCAATCCCGGGTTCCGGCACGAACGGAACAGTTCGGCGGCTGACAATTTTTTCAGTCAGGTTAATAAATATAATAAAGCTTTATTTTATGTAGACATTTTAAAATCCATTTTTCTACAATTGGACATTTTTCTTAAAATTAATGGATTCAACGTGGTGACAACGTTAATGTAAATTTCTTCAACCCCTTAAATATATTATAAAATATACACGTGTTTTTATATGAACAAATAAATGCAAACAACACATCTCATGTATTTTTATGGTTGCTATCATAGGTCTATCCCTACCACATATAGAGCGCGAAGCGCGACACGTATTATTGATTGTAACAATTAGTTGCGATAAAGGAAGCAGCCGCTTATCAAGGAGGAGCTGTGTCCCAGCAACACGTTTCCCTAGAGTCAAGCACTCCTCGGAGTTTTTTTAAGAACCACATATAGAGCGCGAAGCGCGACACGTATTACTCTACAGGTGGTATTGGCCCTTTAGCATTATCCGACCATTACGTCCATAGTTATCTTCCTTAGAAGTTGAGAAAGTTTGAAATCCTTGTTCGAAGTCCAAAATTTTCATCCGATTGTTCCCAAACTTTCACATGTTTTTTTTTATCAATGAGGACCCAACCCAAACTCTATATGAGCAATATCGGACCATAAGTCCAGAATTATGTCTCTTTGAATTTAAAAATAAAAGTGAAAAACTGCTTGGTTAGGTGATTATGTCAACATTTTTATCAGATTCTTTCCAAATTTACAGTGTCTTCATATCGATGAGCATTTTTACCTCATTTAAAATGAGAAACATCGTGACAATAAGACCAGCATTTTTTTCTATTAAATTTGACAAAATAAACAATTTCCACTTGTTTTAAAGATTTCACAACTTTCGTCTGAATCTTTCCAAACTTGTTAAGTGTTTTTATATCAGTATAACTCGAACCCTATTGAAAATGATGAATATCGGAGCAATAAATCTATTATGATCTTTTACTGAATTTCAAAGTATTGTGAAATGCAGCTTCTTTATACAATTTACAGTTTTCATTCAAATTTTTTTTCAAACTTGTACAGTGTTTTCATATCAATGAGTACTCAACCCCTATCGTAAATGAGCAACGTAAGAATAAGTTCAGAATCATCTCCCCTTGTAGTTGAGAAAAATATGAAATTACGCCAACACGATGAAGCAGATTTTTTAAAACCTATACAGTTCTGTTCATTTTAATGAAAACTGCACACGGATACTAGTAAAAAAAGGAAACCAATGTAAATAAAATGAAATATGAAATATTTGGGGGGTTACAACACAAAATCATAGATAATGGCTATTTGGGGGTTATAACACAACATCATAAATAATGCTTATTTGGGGGTTATAACACAAAATCATAGATAATGGTTATACCAGTATCTTTTTCTATTTTGTTAAAAATGATCGGCCAATATATTAATATTTACAGTAGAAAAAAAAACGTTCCATGTAACTTCATTGAGTGCCTTTTACACTGAAATTCCCGACGCCCTTTGATGCTTTGTAGCTCTATGTAATGCATGTATCATATATACATATCTATAACCAATGTATCCTGACAGTTAAGCAAGCATACACATCAATAAGTATTATGGGTAATCATGATCACATGAATACTTTGTGCTATATTTGCTGTGTATTTCTTATAATAAATACTCGCTAATTTACCTATCAACATTCTAATCTAATTTTACAGACATAATCTTATGGTCGGATTGTTAGGTAAAGATTTTAAATATGAACAAGTACATGTATTCAAAATTTCTTATTTCAGACTACTGTAGGGAATATGAATTCCAGTGCAACAGTGGAGAATGTATACCGTTTAATGACACGTGTGATGTCAATCCGGATTGTCGAGATCATTCCGACGAGAACTGTACTAACGGTAATTATTGCATGTCATACAGTATTTACTACTCAGCATTCGCTCGTGCTATTTAAAAATAATAAACTGATATTAATATTTAAAAAGGGTATACAGTCACGTACAGTAATCACCATAATAGTCTGTTGGTCGGTCGGTTGGATGGTTGTTAGCATTTCATGCTGAATATAATTCGAAACTTATTGAAATTCTCACTTCATATTCAAAAGAACTTGAGCGTGCGTGATATTTTCGATTTAAGGTTCAAAATGGCTGATATCGGCCATCTTGGCAGATGCTTTACACGAAAGTTAATGAATTTGACGAGCAAAATGCAAAGAAATATTGAATATGAATGCCTAATGGTCGAATGGTCATACTTAATGATGTTATTATGCTATTTCGGCCAATTGTGCTATGAGAATATATATCCCTTACAGGCGATTTATGTAGTTGTAATAGAGCCTTTTCAATAATTTATCTGCTTTATCTTTACAAAATAAAATGTATGTTAAGAAAGAAAAAAAGTACATCAGTTTTCGTTTTTCTTTCAGGAATTGTTCATTGTATCGAGGGACTGATTCCATGCCCGAGTGGAAAGGGCTGTATGGGATCTGCGGGTAGATGCAACAATCAAACCGATTGCTGGGATGAATCTGACGAAGTAAACTGTACTTCAGCGGGTACGTTATTAGTGGGATACTGAACTTTTTCTACACCAATTAAAAAGTTCTAGCAATAATTTTGTGTGAAGCTATTCAATAATTGTTTTATATAGTATTGTTGTAGGCATTTGATAAAATGAATTACCAAGAGGTACACTCGTATTTGGTATCAGTGATATGTTTTCAATTCGTTTATTTCAGTTGGTGTGAAGAATGCTGAAGAACCCGGTCAACGTCAGTATATATTCATATTTTAAAAAACTTCAAAAGGGTTGAAAATATAACAAAAAACTGTTGATGAAGAGTACATTCGGAGTACGGTGCAAAATAAAATATAGACAATCAACTAACCGTCAGAGCTACTTATCTCAAAATTAGTATAACATTAATTGTCTTTCTGTGGATGATCAACCTCAAATGGGGCTGCTTGGTCGTTTACTTATTATAATCCATGCTCCTATTCACGGTACTAGTCTTATTGTCTAACCAATATAGTTTAACACACATGTTGTGAGTCTTCCTTTGCCGGTTGCCCGAGCTTGTCGCTTTTCCTGTACCATAGAATGCAGTCTTCTGTGCACATTACTCAGCAGACAAGCCTAACAGAAATAGCCAAACGATATTAGTTTGTATGACATAACTGTATATCGCAGGAGAACTAATCCATGTCTCGAGATCTTTCATCGTCAAGAATCAAATCACAACTAAACATTGTGTATGTATGTATGTTGTTAGTTCCTCCCACGCCTTCGGGCGCACGCTGACATTGAGTGTGTCCCTGCGCTACTATCTAATAAACTTACAAGACTCACGAAAGTGACGCTTTAAGAATTAAAGCTCAAATGCCAGCTGTTTAGCTTTAACTGAAAGATATTAAACTTAGGTGTGGACTTTCGCTGTGGGGAAACCGGAGTAGTCAAGGCAAAGCCATCTGTACGATACTAAGATCAACCAAGGCCACATGCGCCGGGAGTGGTGATTGAACCCGAGTCGCCTAAATGACATTCGGGTGTACCAACCACTGCGCTTACTGCCCCGTTTTTTAAAACATCGAACTCTCTTATACTCCCCACATGTGATGGTGCTAATACGTTTGTTAATGAATGCGTTACAAAGCGTTCATGGGATTGGATTCAAAACAACGGTCTCACTCAATAATATTGTATATGCCTATTCCGCTACATAGACTGTTAATTTGTCTTGTTCAAAAGTAATATACAAAATTGTAAATTTCATTCCGTTACTATTACAAAATAAGAAACATCGGAAATTCATCCTTTTGTTGGAATCAACCCGTTTTGTATTCCGGTTTTTCTACGCAGATGAGCAGTCGACTCCTCTCATCACAGTCACGTGCACTGAAAGCAAATTTGAAGCTCAAACGACAACCGCCCCTACAACAACCACAATCGGTGCGCCAACAACAGCACCTTCAACTACAACCGGTCCAACTGAAACGATTACCGGCAACACGGACGCGTCATTTTCTTCTCCAGACCAAACTCTGCTGGTGATATGTAAGTACACGTCTGTTGGAAATAATCCGATACATATCAAAATTCTTTTGCAAATCAAATAAAAATGACTCTTATGAATTTTATTATGAACTAAACTGACTGACTCTTTTACAGACAAACATCGAGGATGCATTTAAGCCTCGCTCTGGGAAAAAGGGACAAAATGCATGTGCGTAAAGTGTCGTTCCAGATTAGTCTGTGCAGTCCGTACAATGTTATCAGGGACGACACTTTCCGCATTTATGGACTTTTTCGTTTTGAACGAAGTTCCTTTTTTAACAACAATCTAGTGTAGGCGGCAAGTGTCGCACAAACAGTAACAAAATACGTTCGAAAATCAGTTTGATTTAGTTACGATGTAATTATGTTAAAGACATTAACTTTACAACACACCGGAACAAGTTAACTGTGAACATTCTCAAATCGAACAAACCATATTTAGAAATGCGCGTTGAACATAGTTCTTTATAATAATTACAATTATCATTGTGGTTTGAACATTATTAAATATGCTTTTCGTTTGCAGTTGCTGTCGTGGTGTGCATATGCGTGTCGGCACTCGTCGCGCTCTGTGCCTGTTCAAAGAAAATTGAAGACAAAAATAAGAAGTAAATGTTGTTAATGCTTTTGTTACTAATGTGTTTTTCTTAACTCGCGTATATTATTTGATTGGCGGTGTGCATTCTAGTTTGTGTATCACTGATAGGTGAGCCAATCTTCGTAATAACCGTATTGCAATACTAGCCTATAAGAATGACCGATGTAAATGTGTTCGAGAGAAATGCAAACATAGGTTTATATTCGCTTACCTTTGCGTAAAATGTATTTGTAAGATATATAATTGTTCTAATTGACTTGTTTTATCTTTTCAGACGTGATAAAAGCAAGGTGGACAAGTTTGGTCGACCGTTATAGATGAACGAAGCAATACACGTTACTTATCTTACAACCTCTTCTTATACTATACTTAATATTTATTCTTCTTAGTCACGGCAACCCAAGTTTAACCTTCGACATTGTCTCTCAAAAGTGTTACAGTTTTAAAGTATAAGATAACAAGTTATAAAGACAGTCTGCATACGAACTGACTACAAAGCCGATGTTTCAAACGATAAAGAGAGAATATTCTAATCCTATTACAATCATTACTGTCCACGAATAGTCAACATTAGCACATATTCCATATGACACGTACTAAACTGCATATTGTATATACTTTTTACCAAATATATATTATGCATAATATAAATAGATTATTTGTGATTTAGAAGTTTTTCAAACGCGGATGTACAGTTTTAATATAATATGCTGCTAATTTTAACTTTTTTATAATTGGGTTTGTGGGATCATTAATTATGTCAAGTGAATTCGCATTAAAAGTAAAATAAACATTTAAGTAGGAATTTTAGTAGGATTTTTGTGCATTTAGGCATGTGTATAACACAAGTATACCATTTGCAAAATGGTATAAAACCAAAAACAAATTCAAAAAGATAAAATATTATCCCTACTCGTGATGTGAACCATAGACCTTCGAGGAATGCACCGATTCGTAACCAACGGGTCATCTAGTGAACGTACATTATACACAGTCGGACTATGCAGCCTGATTGCGAGATTGCGAAGTATATATCGTGTTATCGTATCGTGATCCCGAGTTTTCGCATCGTGCTGTCGTATTCTCGTATCGTGATTTCTATCCTCAGCATCGTGTTCTCGCCCCACAGAGATCGACAACGCGAAATGAGCAGTCCTGACGAACACCGTATGAAGGTGCCGTGGTGACACATCTTTGTACGCTCAGCGAAGAATTCCCTGAAACTATGTACAATCCAAGCGAACACGTGGAACATATGTAACTATAAATAATCCAGAGCGTCGTGTGGTGCCTTAAAGCAAAGAAGACTAGTTATGGCAAAATTACCAAATAAAAAGTACGACACGTTTGATAGCCAATGCTGATTCAACAGTACCATGGGTCTTTGAAATAAAACCTTTACTAGCAATACATGTACCTAATGTGTGATGGCATTACTATTATGAGTGAAACACCCACATCATATAGTTGTATTATTAATTCACTGTTACCGGTATATCGTTTTTGCTTAGGGTCGGGCGTATCCAATGTCTGCACTTGTTTATGCAGCTTGGTTGCTATTGCGCTTGTATTAAATTTACGTTGTGCTTGGCCATGTGATCATAATGTTTTAGTACCTATCCATACACTTGATATTATGTTATGTTCCGCATGTGGCCTCCAACTCACTATTATGTTCCATTAATGATTTCCTGTGATTTTTTCTAAACTCATCAACAAAAGTTCTGGATCATACTGGTACCAGTACCAATCTCAACGGTTTCGGGTGAGGTTTAAAGAACGTTAATTGCATCGGAAAGTGATTGATCTTGTGCTCTGGTCTGCATATTACCATTATGTAGTTATATAGAAATATCGTTCAAAGGTAAAGTCTTTTATTGCTACTTAATTTGGAGTATGATGCTAAGAGGTTAATTTCAATGCATGCATACTTAAATGTTTTATTGATCGTTATTGTCCAAGTGTGTGGTTTCGGACTCTTCAAACCGGTTTTAAACTCCGGTACTTGTTCAATGACCATTCCGAGGCTTGTTTCTGCCATCTTAGATAGATAGACTTTTATTTTCCTCCATTCACGAAGAGCACAACATATACTACTAATAAAGATTATAAACAATGAATCACAATCGAGTATATACACATACAAGAGATCAAGATGGAGCAACTCAATACAGCCATTAGATTATTTACAAAGATAAGTAACAAGACTAGAGTATATATATATATATATATATATATATATATATATATATATATATATATATATATATATATATATATATATATATATATATATATATATTTATATATAATTGTTAATTCTTATGGAAAATAATCAGATTGAAATAATTATAGGAGACGGCGTTTTTTTTCTGTGTAACTTATTCGCTGAGGATATGTCTTAAAGCTAAAACGAAAATAAAGACATAGTAGGCGAATATACTTAATATAAGTCACACATTTTGCCTTCAACGGAATACTGCTATATAGTGTAAAGATACACTAACATAGACTCGATCGACATGTCAACATCATATGTGTAAAACAAAAACTGGCTCAGAGCGTCCAACACTAGTTCAGGATGCTAACAGCAGCTTTGCACATTGTAAATGCACAAAGTATAAGTCAACAGTTTCAGATATCATTTTCAGCAACAATGCACTTTGTTCTAAGCCATTTAAGTGGATGAAGCGAGAAAATTCCGTTATTCCGATGCATTCAATTAGAATTGTCAATTAATGTTTCCGCTTATCCTCTAGCAAGTGAGAATAACACATCTTATGAACTACATGATTAACTGTTTTCAAGCAACAATGTCTGCATTCTTGTTCAAATGCTAGCAGCACCTTGCTTGAGAACTTGAATATAAGTAAAGTTTTATACAAATAAATATACAGTTTTAACAACGAACATATTGCTCTTCTGTGGTTTATAGGGAAACATCTGTGATTTAAAAATGATGATTAACAGCTTCAAACAGTAAAAAAAAACAAATAAAACTATCGAAAATTGTCATTGTTTTACTATGAAATAATGCCGTTTTTATATAAGTCGAAATTCTCGTATGTATTTTTATTTCTAAATGGCAAATAAATTGCGGAAAACCATAGAATATTTAAATCGATAACCTATAGAAACCAACAGTAATCCTGTTTATATACAAACGTTTAACATGTTATAACCGTAACACGTTAATCTGTTTAAAAGATAATATAATCGACCGCTAAGCGTCGTGTACCCTTAATATGGGTTATCCTACCTCTTAAGCGCAGGTATTTATAAAAGCGATATTAAACAGGTGCAAAAGGAGTCAAACTATAATGAAAGTGGTTATGATTTGATATTATTGAGGGACGAAATGCCACACGGACTCGACTTGTTTTACACATCTCTGCTCTTTACAGTTCTGGTAACGGGTAAGTCCTGAAAGTAATAAATCATGTTAAATACAAATTGTTATGAGGTGTTTTAATTTACATAATGTCTAACTTATTTAAGAACAATCACTTTATACAATTAATTTTATCAATGTTACATCTGTCGGTGTGTACAAATTTCTTGGTAATATGTTTTTAATATCTATTTATATCATTTATTGAGGTCTTTACAATTTATAATGAGTTGTCATTCCATCGGTCGCATTCTAGTTGCGTTACTTGTAGTTTTTTTTTGTAATATGTTATTTGCATTAGCGTTGGTAACATAACATTTTACTCAAAGGTCGACTACGGGGAATAAGATATGTACAAATATATCGGGTTGGAAACAATATAATATGTCGGCGATGTTGGCTGTAATCAGTCGGTGACATTATAATTTTAATAATGTATTACATTGTCCTCCATAGCACCGACTTGCGCTCTTAAAGATACTGAACCATGTAAAACTACTTCCAATGAATAAGTTTTTAATCATATAACGGCATCGGGTTGCGCTTACTTTGTTCAGCGACGACTGGCCGTTTTGCATGAACGCGATGTCTGATTCCCTAAATTTGTCTTCTTTCCATCTCTTATCCTATGCATTGACCATCAAATTCTCATGTTCGCCTCGCATGCGTCATCTGACCATCGGTTGGTCACTCGGAGGTGCGTGTTACCATTTTATGTGTGTCAAAACTGTTCAATCGCCTATTTTCATAATCTTAGTTTCAAAGTTGGTAAACACCGACATCATATTGCGATGTGCTTTAAAAAGATCGGTTTGGGTGAAAAGGCTCAAAACTAGACAATATTTCCACTGCATATACCTGTCCAATAAATACCCTTGAACAATATTATCTTTTGATAACCGACAGGTCGTCTAAAACATTTGAAAGGCATATTGCTTGTCATTTTAAAGATAAAAATAAATTGTTCAATAATTGATAAAATCATGTTCTTATCGGATACACCTTGGTAATGAAATTCAGAAAGATCTCTTGAATCTCTTGATACAATATGTCATTTCATTTACGATAACTGCTACAAAAACTATTGACTGGCACCGTAATAAGCTTGAAAGAGGTTCGACATATGGAACACAATTTTTTTTTATCTAGACGCCATGCAATTGCTTTATTTAAATGACGAGTGTCCAATAGCGTATAATTGTGTAAGGATGTGAGGATAAATGCAACTGCACAACATTCTTGCTGGTACACTTTTAGACTTGGTGTTTCCGTTACAGGCCTGTCTGATGAGGGTACCTTCTTGCTGGTACCATGTTAGACTTGGTGTTTCCGTTACAGGCCTGTCTGATGATGGTACCTTTTTGCTGGTACCCTTTTAGACTTGGTGTTTCCGTTACAGGCCTGTCTGATGAGGGTACCTTCTTGCTGGTACCATGTTAGACTTGGTGTTTCCGTTACAGGCCTGTCTGATGATGGTACCTTTTTGCTGGAACCATTTTAGACTTGGTGTTTCCGTTACAGACCTGTCTGATGATGGTACCTTCTTGCTGGTACCATTTTAGACTTGATGTTTCCGTTACAGACCTGTCCGATGATGGTACCTTCTTGCTGGTACCATTTAGACTTGGTGTTTCCGTTACAGGCCTGTATAATGATGGTACCCTTTTAGACTTGGTGTTTCCGTTACAGGCCTGTCTGATGGGGGTACCTTCTTGCAGGTACCCATTTAGACTTGGTGTTTCCGTTACAGGCCTGTCTAATGTGGGTACCTTCTTGCTGGTGCCATTTTAGACTTGGTGTTTCCGTTACATGCCTGTCGGATAGGGGTTCCTTCTTGCTGGTATATTTTAGACTTGTTGTTTCCTATCAAGGCCTGTCTACTGGGGTACCTTCTTGCTGGTACCATTTAAGACCTTAAATGGTTCAGGCCTGTCTTCACGCGCAACTTGTCTATGTAACAAAGCGATGTTATGCAATCAGTTTCTTAACATGTAAGCAACAATATACATGTTAGTAAAGGTCGGTTACACCTTTTACATAGACAAAACTATTTGATGTTGGCAACGAAAGGAATTAAACTAGTACAAAATATGCTTCGAATTTCAAACGGAAAAACATCACAATATTGCGGTACATACATTATTACATCGCATATCCTGTACAGGTCCATTATTAAATTCTTGCAAAGTACGAACATTTGTATTTAACTCCCACAAGTGCAATTGGTTTATCCTCGGAATTGAATCTCGCCTGGACGATATTGCTCCACCCACTTAGTCGCATGGCTTAGCCGTAAGAAAACCCAGACAAGCTAACACCAAAGTGGCTTCTTTGCATATAGATTGCCTATTCCGGATGATTTTTATGGACTTTTTTCACCCCATATAACACTGGTAACAGGGGTTTGTGACCTATTTTTATTATGCAAATGCAAAAAAAAAATTAGTTAATACAGAACATAAGCTATGTATAACGGGTATTTCGGTACTTTAAACACGCTTACCGAACTCTAACATGTTACTACGTGTAATGGTGGTATTAGTAATAAATTAACACATCTTCACTGGTATTTACCCATGCTATTTACTTAAATACTAACGAAACAGTTTGTCCACATGTATTTGATACGAATAGCGCTGTATAAGGTCACAATATACTAAATTATTTCCTACAAAAATTCAATGTGAAAGCAATAACTTTAACAAAAAATAAAGTCAAACTTTTGCGCATAGACATCCCCATAACCATAAATTTTCTTAAAGAGCATTCCAAGCCGCAATGATTTAAACAATAAAAAAGGGCGGGGGGGTCATACGTTATGCAAGAAAGAACTCGACGCGAATCAGCGGTCACTGTTTTATGGCCATCTATTTACCGGCTTCGTACCAGTTGAGAAGGGTCTCCCGCCATCTGTCAAAGT
Organism: Dreissena polymorpha; assembly: GCF_020536995.1. Lineage (NCBI taxonomy): Eukaryota > Metazoa > Mollusca > Bivalvia > Myida > Dreissenidae > Dreissena > Dreissena polymorpha. The sequence goes on along the minus strand of NC_068366.1, from coordinate 47,262,570 downwards.
CTCATGTAGTCTCCAACCTTCAAGAAAAATAGTGAATTTCTGTTAAACATCAATGTTTTCCTTACCTCATGCACAAAGAAACATTCTAAAATAAAGCCATGGCAAGTGCCCCTACAGAGAATTGTGTCTTCTTATAAATGATGTTCATGTTTTTAGAGAGTATAGCATTGCACTCCAAAATATTTTAGTATATTGTAACCTAAAGGAGAAATTTATTTTGATTAAAATGTGTTTTTCGTGCATATTATTATCTTCCTATGCATATTGCAGCAAAATATAGTTTGGCTGGATTATCTGTCCATTTGGCCATTTTGTATCATATATCACACGCGGGTGTTTTCGGTCCGAAGAAGGCAATTTTAGGCCTGTTAAAGTTTAAATGTCCCTTTAAGATTTAAAGTTGTTGTGTTCAATATATGCAACAAAATACCAAAACAAACCAAATGGACAGGCACGTGGAGCTTATGCGGGGTGGCGAAAGAATGAATTTGTTAGATATTTTCACTCAAAGCAATTTTGATAATGCCTTTTTTGTTCTTTTTTTAAATCACCCCAAACATGTCAATTTCAAAGCAAAAAAAATCCAATTTCATCACAGACAATAAGCGAATTGGTGAAAATGAGAGATCAAAGATACTTTGAAGTTTAGAAATCAATAAGCTTCCAATAACTTGTTGTTTCGCACCAAGAAAAGTGTGAAATCTTGAAAGCGCCTTGTTGCTCGGAGCCAATTTGTTTACCAGCCGCCAATTATATATTCTAGCATATAATGTCATGGGTGCCTTTAAACTGCAGAAGATGGTCAATATGCACTGCCAGCTCTCATTAAGAGGTTAAAGAGAATACAAAATTTCATATTTTGGCACAAAATAAGTACTTTTGACTATTTTTATGGTGGCAATCTGGTCAAAATGGGGCTTCATAACCGAGTCAAAGACAAAAATGCTCATTTTGGGGGTTTAGAATGGAAGGAAAGGTTAAAATGAACAAGACACACACATGTAGGAAAGCATTATAAGCTTAGAAATGAGGTTTCATGTTGTAACAGGGGCAGAAAGGCAGCTCAGATCAATGCAAGCTTCCTGAAAGGGGTTTCTGGTACTTCTTCTGAGGACACAGCTTCCCGCAGAATTCTCAACACAACAAATATCATTGATCCATGTCACCTTTCTATGCAAAGACAAGCGAATAAGGTCAATACTTGCCTTAAATCACTGAATTAGAGAAGAATGTACCAAATAAAAAACAAAACTGGTTGCTGAAATGCCAAATTTTGGCAAAAAGATCCCTCTAAGGTAAATGATGAAGGGGACACTTGCTACAACAATCCTATGTTTAAGTCGGACGCCACATCCTTTCAAGCCGGGACCATGACTGTAAGCATATTGTGAGAAAACAATACCAAACACAATCTTATTGTAGGGTAACAAGTAGCATATCAACTCAGATGTACTGCATACATGCTTAGGAACAAGGATAAACCTGTTAAATGCTAACTTCCGCTGCCAACAAAGCACGAGCTTTACGTGTCAGGACGCGGAGCTATCAATACAAACTGCACGGGGAATTGCACGACGGCAAGGATTTGAGTGACCACAAACCTTATTATGACAGTATTTCACACCTTAAGCATCATAACTATGCTTATTTGCTTGTGTACATGATAATAATTTAGTATTATTACCTGTTTTGCCATCAACAAACCTTCTCCAGTTGCCCTCGGCTAAGTCCCAGACATTTCTCTACCTGAAAAGGTCAAAATACCCAATAGAAATAGGTATAAAATGAAAAAAAAATGCATTTATGTATTTTATGTGTATTTCTATGAATAATAGCAAGTGATAAAGCTTGTTATGTTCATGATTGAACTCAATATGAAAGCTGGCTCAGTTAAGCGTCTGCTGCACTGTCCAAACTGTAAAAATGTCCGCCATTCCATGTCGGTGAATTCTGACTTAATGTTGCACATTAACGCTACACGGTCAACCAAAATGCCTTTGAATTTAAGTCGGAAAGCAATTTAGCCCTTATTCGGCTAGATCTATATAAGGGTGGAAGGTCAACTTGAAAAACAACTATTCCAGGTCAAATAATCTGAATTCATGCATTTAATGCACTTATATTCTTCTCTTTTGCTAAGAAATAACCAAAAATCAGCTTTCCCAGTCATATTTTGCACTTGCAGATGATATCTCATTTTTACCTAAAGTTAGTTTAGGTCACAATATACTAAAAGATTTCCTACACAAATTCAATGTGAAAGCAATAACTTAAACAAAAAATAAAGTCAAACTTTTGCGCATAGACATTCCCATAACCATAAATTTTCTTAAAGAGCATTCCAAGCCGCAATGATTTAAACAATCAAAAAGGGGGGTCATATGTTATGCAAGAAAGAACTCGACGCGAATCAGCGGTCACTGTTTTATGGCCATCTATTTACCGGCTTCGTACCAGTTGAGAAGGGTTTCCCGCCATCTGTTAAAGTCTCATGTAGTCTCCAACCTTCAAGCAAACGAGTGAATTTCTGTTAAACATTAATGTTTTCCCTACCACATGCACAAAGAAACATTCTAAAATAAAGCCATGGCAAGTGCCCCTACAGAGAATTGTGTCTTCTTATAAATGATGTTCATGTTTTTTAAGAGTATAGCACTCCAAAATATTTTAGTGTATTGTAACCATAACTGGAATTTCGCGTGTCTAGAGAATGGCGGACATGCCGTTGGCAACCGGCGCGCACGATTTATTGATCGCTGATTAGTCGATTGAGATTTAGATAAGAATCTGATTGACAGTTGGCGAGATGTCAATTTTGTTATTTATTTTATCGACGAAAAATGGACGAAAACCCAGTCATCATGTTTTCCGCGTTATCAAACATAAGAATACCTTTATCGCATAAATATGAATGATACACTTCGAATCAGTGCTCACGACGTAATCTTAAACATATTGATTATCTGATATAAGTGAAGTGTTTCTTTAAAATCGGAATATTTCTTAACTCTACAGCTCATGCAATCTTTAGTTGAATAATAACCTAATAAGGATTGTCTTCTGCGAAAAAGAATAGATTTAAAACCCATAGAAAGTTATTGGCTGAATTTCAAATACAAATATCAGCGTCGGTTACGTCAGCATTTGAAGCATACAGATACCGCTTACCACCGCATTCAGCTTAAATCAAATGCGCTTGCAAAGTATATGTATCAATGCATTACAGAAACGTATATAAATATTCATGTGAAGTAAAGAAGTAAATACAATAATATATCATACACTTTAGATTCTCTTGTTAAACCCAAATTAGTAATCATAATTTTGTGCTAGCTAAAACATATTTCTCACCACACTTACGTATCAAATCATGGTAAAATTCTATGATTTATTTTCAAACGAAGCGACGGAAGAAGGAAGAATATGACAGAATATTTCGCGCAAAGTATGGTCCCTAAGTAATATATCATGTTCACTTTAAACTTCTTATTGAAACAATCAAGAGGACCACAGTCCCTACACGTATGGACCAAGACAATATATAGTGTCAATTATAAGAAATCAAAACTTCAGAAATTGTCTTGAGCATTTATCTTTGTCCAACATATAATAATTTTCACTTAACTTTAGAAAAGTGATAAGCTTTGTTGGATGGCATGTTGCGTGTAAAAATCCCAATACCTAGGTTCTAGATCAATGTCCACATTTAATGTTGTAAAAGTGCATTCATTTCAAATATATATTATGAAATAAAAAACATTCGTTAACAGCAATGTTCAGGTAATCTAGCTTAAATATTTCGCTTGATCTAGTCTTAAGTTTACAGTTTTAAAGTAAATATTTTATATTATATATTACTGAACGGCAGTTCATATTCATCTTGTACTTTGAACTTTACTTTTTCAGGAGTGGTTTCCAGTTGCAATGAGAGTTCAAATACTACACACACAAAACAAGGTAACTAATTATAAGGAAATACGTAAACTGAACAAAAACATCTGAGAAAAGTGCATATTTCACTTAATTAACACATCACGTTTGAATTTATGTTACTTTTAAACATATGTAATATAAAGTATGCATTATTGTAATAGCATACAGACGAAAATAAATGCATGTTTACTGACGATAAGAAATACATGTTTATAAAAATGTTCTTTTAATTTAATTTGTCTGTACAAATTATGGTCATTTCATGGTGATGTTAAAGCATCATTAGTCTGATGCTTCTGATGAACAAGAAAATAAAGAAACACGTTTCCGGTTTGTTATTAACAAGTATATGAGCCAGATACATTTATCTCACGCTATGTGTGTCTTCACACGTGTTTACTTCATAAATTGGAATCTTTGAAGTTAAAATTATTTGCAATAAAGACGCATATGTCACTCTCGCCAGTTGCCCGGATGTGTTCCAACATTAACGTAACCGGCACACATGTTTATATCGATGCCGACGACGCCGGAAGCAGCAATCATTCGTCGGAATCTTCGTGCACGTGCACTGTGACCACGCAGGTCGGCAAACAGATGGAAGTCAAGTTGAATTTCAATGGAACCTTTAACCAAATGTAATAATTATTTACAATTTCACCCTCACCTGGTCCCGTATGCTCATTTCTATTGGCATGCTTCGTTACGATATTTTAAACAAAAAGGGTCGATTTATCTACGTCACTTGATACATTCAATACGTTTCGCAACCGAAAAACTATATCCTTTCAAAACAGACTAACGACCTTCGGATATGTATTCCGGATGTATCCGTATTTATGCATGCAACTTTTGTTTTTGATATTTTGTTGACGTTTTAATGTACAAATATTTTGACATTTGTGCTTAATACTTGTTTTAACATCTACCGAAGATCTTTAAACATGATATACGTAATTTTTGTGCGCCGACCCCATCATGCAGCCAATAGAATGTAACACATTGGTAATTATATTGGGTGTTGACATACACTCAGCTCGGGTAGTTGGCGTAGGGTCAAATTTTTTATACAATACATTTTCACACAGTAATTGCAGTTATGAAACCCGTCTCTACACACTATATTAGCTAACATTTATAAACGAATGAAATGGAGTTCATGTCTTATATTTAAATTGGACAATAAATAGGTTAGATTTAAATGTTACAATATCTACATACCTGTCAAGTCCCACGGTTTCGCCGTCAGTCTCACGGTTTTGGGCATGTAATGACGGTCTCACGCTGACTTAGTAATTTCTCACGCATTTCTTCAAAAACAAACAAAAATGAACAAAGTAATGTTTGGATTTCATAAAATTTCGTATAATTACTACCGAGACGGGCGGGCTTTTCTTAGTGGTTTCTAACCAAAATACAACATGTACCAGAAACTGTTTAACGGTGTTTATGTATCATTATCACTTCGTAACCGGTGTCTATGTAAACAAAAAAATCGGCTGCAAAATGCCAGCAAATGGCTCACCGGCGAAGAACAAAAGCGAAAAAAAGGGCTATTTTCAGAAAAAAATAGTCTTAATTTTGCTCAGGAAATAGCCCCAAAACGCACCAAAGACGATCTATGATCCAAAAATTGTATGGGGGAGGGGGGGGGGGGCATGCATGATCTGGTCTCACTCTCAGCCACTTAAGATCCTTGACAGGTATGATATCTATAACTTTTTTGGGCTTGGAATTCCATTGGCATACCAATATGTCGCGATGTTGCCACTCATTAAAGGCATTTTTTAAATGTAAACTCGCCGCCTGGAATCTAGGCAGCACTTGTATGGGTAGTATGAGCAACATACAATTATATATCCAACTGCGCAAAATAATACAACTTACGCAATATGGTGTACGTGTCACAGGTGGAAGTAACGTACCTTGGACAGTATTTTTTTTTAGGAGCACTTCTGTCTACGCCGCAGAACTAACTCTCTGTTAACGCAACGCAATTTGATTGGGTGTTGTGAAAATGTTAGTACATGCGCATTGCTAGTATTCTCTATATAACGATAAAAGCCGTTACCGAGAAAAAGTATCCGAATGTACAATACTCGATTCACACAGGCGATATTTTAGATTGTATGTTTCCCTTTAACTCTTTCCTATTGAAGCTGGTCCGAGACTAGTAACACACTAAACATCGCAGTGGCGAAGACAGGGTTCAGAAACTTGAATGTTTTTCTAAATGAACTTAGTTTCCTTTTGAATCAGGGCCACGTTGTGAGATTTCATGTCAATAATCCACCAGTACTTTCAGTGCTTTGATTAGGGGTAAGTGACTGACTGTGCGTTAACGGCTGGACAGATATTTATGAAGTTAACTTTTTTGGAAAGGTTGTCCAATTACCCATAGGAGGATCAAGGGATGCTTTGGATTAAAGCTATTTTTGACATTTTTGCGGCCCGCGAAGACAGGTCTATAATAGAGTCTAGTTAATGACCTTGTTATGATTCCAATATCAGAGGGTGGGTATTTTTTTCATGGCTCTTTGTCAATTTTTTTCTCATTAAACATGATTTAATACATTTATTTGAATATATTGGGCTCCTAAAAAAAATACTATCCAAGGTACGTTACTTCCACCTGTGGTACGTGTAAGAACAATAACATTAATAACGTCAACAATTCAAAACAACGTCTACTTTGTTCCAATGGAAAATGTCGAGATATTCCGAATTTGAAAATATGCAGATATACGTATTATTAGTTAGAAATATGTATAAAAAAAATACCGAAAAAAAACAACAATTTATTGTGTGCGATATGTATACACCATGTACTAAAACATGAATGTACACACACGTTTGTTGTTTCGTGCCTTGGAAGTTGGGTGGCTACAATGGAACATCATGCATTCAGCTGCACTGTTTCACAGTTTTTGACATGTACATATTGATGTGTGCTTCGGGCTAAACGTACTTTTCGTGTGATCATGTTTGTTCTTGCGTATAGATGCGGCACCACAATAGAATTCACAAGTATGGACCACATAAATGAAACACACTCGTGTAACAACGCCACGTTCAATGTAACCACGGACATGAACGTTGAATTACGGAAACCACAGGCACCATATCTGTCTACTTACTGCGTATCGTTAGATTTACGTAAGTACACACACATATTTTTGTTTGTGTAACTGTCACACAATATGGATTACTGCGTTATTAAAGGTACGCGTCAATAATTCTTGGATAATGAAGTTTAAAAAAATCAAATTTAGATGAGTTATTGTCTATTGCTCTATGTAATGGATTTATTCACAAGCTTACTTTTCTACAGTGTTAGTTAAACATACACAATATGCCTATATATTAGAGGGGCGATTCTGTTCACATTAATATTATCATACATGTTCCTTGTAATAAACCTGTACATCAGTGAGTGATTTTTTGTGTGGAATAAAGACCTTTCTCTATAAAAACTGCGAACATAAAAAATGGTGTTGGCTTTGGAAAAAAAGAGCAAATGTTCGTATACAATGAACATATTTAGTGTAGCCATTCAATAAATATGTTCTACATTAATGTTCTAACTATTTCATATACGTGTATTGAATCTTGCACATCATTGATGCGATTTTACTGCTTTTATTTCAGTTGATGTGAACATTACTAAAGAATCCGGTCAACGTCAGTACATATTCATATTTTAAGTAACTTATAAAGTGTTGAAAAAAAACAGTGTTAATGAAAGTTCAACGTGCGGATGGTGTTACTAAATAAATTATTGGAAATCATATTATTTGACGAAACTTTCGTCTGAGCTACTTTGCTTGAAAGTATTATAAGTATTATCTCTCTATCGATGGATGATCCACCGCAAACTGTATTCATTAAATTTTTCTCGGGACCACTTTGCCCTTTATTTATAATAATTGCATCTACTATTCACTGTCCTTGTCATCGTCTTTCTTTACAAATATTTCGCTATCCACATTTTTAGTCTCTTATCTCCCTTTGCCGGTGACCCAAACGCAGTCTTCTGTTTTAGTTACATAGCAGACAAGCCTAACAGTAACCGCGTGAATACCGGTACATCATTTCTAGGATATAAATGTAAACCGTTACCGAGCTAATCCATATCTCGAGATCGTTCCTCGTCGAGCCCTAAATTCACAAGTACCGTTATGGTGTGTGTATGTATTTCGAAGTTTTGTAGGTTTACATGCGCATTTTGCTGCCTTATGTGGGGATCCAGAGTATGCCCCTGCATTCCTGCCTAGTTAATTACTAGACACACTTACATTGGGACGAATTAAAGCTCCCATTTCCAGCGATTTATATTTTCCTGAAATATATTAACGTTAAGTGTTGTCTTTGGCTTTGGGGAGGGGAGAACGGAACACCGAGGGCAAACCCGAACTGTCCGGTACGGTGACCACCTACCAAGCGCACATGCGCCTTGAGCGTGGATTGAACCCGAGTTGCCTAGTTGACAAGCGCGTGTACCAACCACTGCCGTAACTGGACAGCAACTGCCGTTTTTCAAAACATCACGCTCTTGTATAATCTCGGCGAGTTATTGTGCTATGAATATCAAATTGAACGCCCGTTATCATAACTGAGCGTTTAGTAGATTCTTTTCAAAACAACTGTTTCACTCAGTATAATTGTGTATGCTTGTTTGGCTGAATGGGCTTGCGAATCAAATTTAAAGTTATAAAACACTATGTTTATACAATAGTTGGTTCCAGTACCAAAGTAGAAACCTTGCTCACTGCTTTCGATGTTGAAATGATTCAAACTGTCTCCTGGTTTTTGTACGCAGAGCAATCGACACCTCTGATCACAGTCATGTGCACAGAGAGCAAATCTGACGCTCAAACGACAACAGCCGCTCAAAGAACAACATTCAGTCCAACAACAATAGCCACTCCAACAACAACAACAACGAGTCAAACAGTAACGACAATCGTAAAAACCGACACGTCAGTTCATTCCCCTGACCAAACGCTGCTAGTGTTATGTAAGTACACGGCTCTAAGAAATAATCAAATACATATCAAATAATTTTTTAATTTAATGCACCCCCCACCGCCAGCTGCTGCCCTCCCAAAACCCCTTAAAATTGTATTATTATTATTATTATATAGGGACGATTGAACTTTACCGGTACGCAACACTTAACATCAAACAGCGTACCCTAACCCTAACCCTTAACACCTAACACATAACAACTAACGCAACACCTCATAATCCTTTTATCCTATATATTTCTTTAGTATCGGGGGCTACCGCCCCAAATCCCCGCTTTGTCGATGGTGGTAAACAACTGCGCACCGGTAAAGTTCAATCTAGCCATTAAATTTGCCGTAGCTTTCGACCTCTCGGTCTTCTTTAGCGGCATTTATTTGTGAAGCATATCATGCTTAGCGGAAGTGACGTTATATTATAAAACGTTAGATTGCGCGCCATTTTTATTAGTATTTTGTGTTTAGTCCATATGGTTTGAACGTCCTCAATTTACGCTTCCAAAGTTGTTCGATGGTCTTCCGGTACTCGTCTGATCCATTTAATTTTTCGAGTCCCATGACCCGGAAGTCCGCGACGCTGTGGCCGTTCGTGTAAAAGTGCTCGGCAACCGGGTCATTGTGTCGAGTCCGTATCCGGGACAGGTTAAGGAGATGTCGCTGGTACAGGGTATCTCCCGTTTCCCCTACGTATACAAAGATCTTACATCGTTCGAAGTGTACAGCGTAGACTACATTGGTGGATTTGCAGGTGACCTCGTTCCGCACATTGTAGCTTTTGTCGGTGGTATCGCTGAACTTTTCGGCCTCCATCATGTACGGACAGATTGCGCACCTCTGCGCCCCACAAGGTCCGCTCCTGTTTGGAACCCGGAAAAACATTTGGTTGTGTTTTTTATGAACCAATATGTCTTCCAGGTTGCAGTCTCTTCTGAATGCTGCTAACGGGGGTTCAGGAAATACATTTTTCATACGATCGGAAGTGTGGAGTGTGGGCAGGTGTTTCCGGAGGATATGGCCGACATTTGGTAGCGCTCTGGAGAAAGTGATAACGAGCGGTACCCTGTAAGTAATTTTTGAAGACACCTTTGTACGCAGCAGATCTTCTCGCTTCTTGCTATCAACTTTCTTCAGTTCTGTCTCGACGAATCGGCCATTGTATCCTCGCTGCAGTAGTTGTTCTTTGATCTCATCTCTGTGTTTTTTGTAGTCTGTCTCTTCCGAACATATTCGTTTCAGCCTCACACCTTAGCCGTACGGAATGGCCTCTGTCGTAGACTCGGTATGAGACGAGTCCTTGTGCAGGTAGGGGTGCCTATCTGTTGGTTTGGTGTATAAGTCTGAAACCAGCCTTCCTGTTCGAATTGACGTCATAGTGTCTAGGAATTCGAGCTGCTCTGTTGAGTAGCGGAGCTCGAGCTGTATCCGTGGATGGATTGTATTTGTAAACGCGTGGAATGTCTTTAGTGCCTCCAAACCATGTGTCCACAAGCCCCAAACATCATCAACGAACCGGAAGTAAGCTATTGGATGTTTATTTGATTTCGAAAATAATTCTTTCTCCCAGGCTCCCATGTAGTTCGACGCGTAGTTCATACCTAAGTGCGATCCTATGGCAGTTCCTTCATTTTGCATGTAGTGGTCTCCATTGAATGAAATGGTGTTGTTATTTAGGACAGTGTCCATCATTATGATCATGTCGTTGTTTGGTACTTCCGGTTGCACTCGCCGATTGAGAGCTTCAGTTACTGCAGCACGGGCCTCTTCTCTTGGTACGCTGGGGTAAAGAGCCTTCACATCCAAACAATATATGATGGTACCGTCTGGTAACGGCTGCTGTATCTGTGCTATTTTGTTTAGAAAGTCGGTTGTGTCTCTCACATACGACGGAAGTGACGTCACATGATCGCGCAGTTCATTCTCCACTATTTCCGCCATCTTCTCTGTCGGGTGATTACGGCCGTTTACAATAGTGCGGAGAGGCATTCCAGGTTTATGAAGCTTCGGGTTGCCCTAAAGCTTACCGGATGTTCCACCGCTGCTGGTGAGATACCCTCTAAGGCCACTGTCGATCGACCCCTTCTTGTAAAGAGTGTCGGTCACTTTTTTCACTTTGTTTTCCACAATTCTTGTTCTATCATCCGTCACGTCGACGTTTGTGTCACTGTCCGACATTTCACACTTCAGCTTTTTGACATAGTCTTCCCTGTCCATTATCACTATCCCCGACCCCTTGTCGGCAGGCCGAATAACGATGTTGTCGTCGTGGAGTAATTCTTTGATTGCCTGTTCTTCCGATTTACTTAGATTATATTTAAATTTTCGTTTTAATCCGCAAATGATATCGTCTTTGACCGCTTGTATATATGTGTCCAGCCATTTGTCGCGGCCAGCCTTTGGAGTCCACGTCGAGGTCTTCTTTTTGTATTGATGCTCATCTTCCCTGGTTCTACGTTCAGCGTCTTCTGCATAGAAAGATTCTTTTAAGCGCATACGGCGTTCCCACGCTGACAAGTCTGTAAGTAATTTCCCTTTGTCTATTGTTTTTCTAGTCGGTATGAACTTCAGTCCTTTCGACAGCAGGGATATTTGAGCATCAGTTAACGTCTTCTTTGACAGGTTGGTAACAACACTCATTATGTTTTCGTCATGTTTCGTCTTTGTTTTTGCCATGCACCGTGTGGTCTGCATTTCCTCCGAGGAGAGTGTTGTTTCTTTTGTAATCACGGACGTAGGTCTTTCATGCTGCCGAATAAAGTCAAAGTGCTGGTTTTAAAGCCGCATACAAATGAACTTCCGATTTGGCGATTCTCTTTCGACAGGAAATCGGAGCCAACTAAAGCATCCATTGCTGTATTGTTTCACGTATATGTCTACGTCGTATAATGTTGAAGCCGCTAATATTTCCGCCTCTGTAGCCCAAGAGCGAGAGTTGCCATCGCTTTGTTTCATGCAGCTTATGTGTAGACCGTGATCACCATCAATATAGTTTTTGTAAATGGATTCATTGTCCAGCATGTGATTAGTTACAGAAGTTCTTACAAGTTCATGTTTCTCGGGATCATCGAATATTCCTGCCGCAATACACCGGAAAAAGCAGCTTCCATCTTTTTCAATCAAAAGAAGACACATAAACATATACATATAGTTTGAAAAAAAAGTGTTTGCTTTGTTTTTGTGTATCACAAATTGACAATTGACAATTACAGCTGAGGGAGGGGGGGGGGCAGCTAATGCGATTGGAAACACATCTTTGTATTTGTTTCATTTGTTCTAAAATAGGAAACTGAGTATAACTATAATTTTCAAACAATATTTCGTCCTTACTTCTCAAACAAAAACTTGTATAATTCATATATGTTACCTAAATTTGACACAAATATAGCGTATGTTTGTTGTCAAGTAAACTGACTTACTGTAAAAAGAAGGCACCAATTATCATTTTTCGAATATATTTAATATTTAAATAGGAACAAAACATACGTTTGAAAATATCTGGATGTATCATTCTGGTGTTATTGTGTTAAAGCCATTAACTAATCAAACATTTAGGGATTATCGTTATAAGCCTGCCACAACAAGCAATTGTTCTCTTTGATTATCATCTTCATTTAAGCACACCAGAGCAAATGAAAATAAGTTAAATACATCCGCATCGAAGAAACGGAAACTGGAAAACGCGCATAGGAAATGCTTTCATATACTTAGTGAATAAGGAATATAATTCACTTATCGATATAACACGTTCCTTTTAGTTGCAAATGTTTATTAATTTCAGTAAGAATTTACATGTAGTTTTTTAATATACGTGTTTTTGTTTGACTATTATTCTGAACTTGAAAGAAAAAAAAAGCATTTACCATTTTCAAAAGTCAATTGTAATATTCGCATTGTAAGTAGTTATTTGGTGTTAAAGGGATCTTTTCACGCTTTGATAAATTGACAAAATTGAAAAAAGTTGTTTCAGATTCGTAAGTTTTCGTTTTAGTTATGATATTTGTGAGGAAACAGTAATACTGAACATTAACCATGCTCTAATATAGCCATTATATGCATCTTTTGACGATTTTAAAACCTAAAAATTATAAAGCGTTGCAACGCGAAACGATTGAATAATTTGGAGAGTTCTGTTTTTGTCGTTAAATTTTGTGAAACTACGAAGATTGCTTATATAAGGTATAAAATACGTCAAGAATGTGTACTCGGCGGAATAGCTCAGTAGGCTAAAGCGTTTTTACTTCAGGACTCTGGCAGGACTCCAGGGGTCACTGGTTCGAAACCTGCTCCGGGCAATGTTCTTTTCCTTTTTTTATTTTTTGCCTTGATTTTTTACTGGAGCTTTTACGATCCAATGTTTACATTTATCAATATAAAGCATTTAATGAATAAGTTTAAAAAATGCCAAAATCTGTGAAAAGGCCCCTTTAAAAGATGAATATGGGCTGTGCAATGTATTTATGATAATCTAATTTATATTTTACTGATGTGTCTCTGTCTTCTTCCTTGTATTATATGAGCCTTGTTCTGGGAAAACTGGACTTAAAGCATGTATGCAATCCGCACAGGCTAATCAGGGACGAGACTTTAGGCTTAACTGGATTTTCGCTAAGAACAGACTTTTTTGACCGAATAAATAAAATAAAAGCGACCACTTTCGTCCCTGATTAGCTAATCTGGAACGATATTTACACACATGCCACAAGCCCCAGTTTTCGGACAACGCGGTTGATATTTAAGATAGCAATGTGACTTTTAGTGGTTTTACCATAATGAAATACACTTTTTGTTTTAAGTTGCTGTCGTTGTGTTCATATGCGTGTCTGCACTCGTCGTGCTATGTGCTTGTTCAAAGAAAATTGAAGACAACAAGAAGAAGTAAATATAATTCAAGAATTATATACGAATCCGTGTTTTTTTTCGGACATATGTAACTATTTGATTGGCGGTATGCTGTATATTGTGTGTATCAGGGCTGATAAAAGAGCCAATATGCGTAATTATTTTTAAAATTCTTATATAAGATCGTTCGATACCATTGTGTTTGGTAGAAAAGCAAAGACAGATATATATTCACTTACCTTTGCGTAAAATGTTTTGCAATAAATAGTGCTGTTCGTATTTACTAGTTTTATCCTTTGTTTTCAGACGTGACGATCTCAAGCGCAAGACAGACAAGTTTGGATCTGTTATAATACGTAACAATACATAGATTCTGCTTATAGTTATACTGTACTAAGTATTTTATTCTTCTATGTCAAGGCAACCCAAGTGTAACGTTCAAGATTTCCTCTCAGAAGTGCTACAGTTTTTAAGTTATTTCAATAAAACAAAACAAAATGTGTGTTTTTAATATTTGTCTTCAGTTATATGAACACATATTGTACTCTTTATTCAGCATACTTTCTCATATTATCGTTTGAATGCGTACGAAAATCACGTTTGCATAAAAATTGTGTTAAATACCAGTTTTAGACCCTTCTTTTTTGTGCATGTTTACATTTAAGCACAATATGATACCTATTGACTTTTTGCAATTGCACGTTTTCCGTGTAATATACATGAGTGTTTGTTTATTACGATAAAAAAAGGTTAAAGGTTAAATATAAAGTGAAACAATGAACTTCTATGTGGCAGACGTCCCAGGAAACCACCGATTCATTAAAAAAATAATTTCATATCATACCATCCGAAACACCAAAACACCGTATAAAGCTGCCGTGGTGAAACATCGTTCAATGCACAATGCCCTGAAACTATATACAACACCAGGAAAGATACGCCGTTTGAGCCGTCGTGGTTACACATTAAAATCCAGAGGGCGACAATGCGATAGTATGATGGCGACAATGCGATAGTTCGATGACGACAGTGCGACAATACGATGTCGACAGTCCGATGGCGAAAATGTGATAATACGATGACGACAGTACGATAACGCGATAGTACGATGGTGATAATACGATGACGACAGTGCGACAATACGATGGCGACAGTGCGATACTACGATGGCGATAGTGCGATAATACGATGACGACAGTGCGTCAATACGATGGTGACAGTGCGATAGTACGATGGCGACAATGCGATAATACTATGACGACAGTGCGACAATACGATGGCGACCTTGCGATAGTGCGATGGCGACAATGCTATAATACGATGACGACAGTACGATAGTACGATGGCGACAATGCGATGATACGATGGCGACTGTACGATATGACTATCGCATTGTCGCCATCGTACTATCGCACTGTCGCCAACTCGCCTTCGTTTTGTCGCATTATCGTCATCGCACTATCGCGTTGTCGCATTGTCGCCATCGTACTATCGCATTATCGCCATCGTATTATCGCATTGTCGCCATCGTACTATCGCATTGTCGCCATCGTACTATTGCATTGTCGCCCTCTGGATTTTAATGTGTAACCACGATGGCCCTAACGGTATTCTGTAAAAAGATGGAACATATTTAACATTAATAATCCAGAGCGTCGTGTGGTGCCATAAAGCAAAGAAGACTAGTTCTGGCAAGATTACCAAATAAAAAGTAATAATACCACACGTTTGATAGCCAATGCTGATTCAACAGTACCATGGGTCTTTGAAATTAAACACTTACTAGCAAAACGTGTCATAAACATCATGAGTAAAATACCCCCATCATATAGTTGTATTATTAATTCAATGTTATATAGTATTTGCATAGAGCTGAACGTACTAAGTGTCTGCGCTGGGTTGTTTATACAGCTTGGTTGCTATCGCGCTCTGTATTATATTTACGTTGTGCTTGGCCATTTAATCATAATAATTTAGTACCTATCCATACGCTTGATCTAAGTTATGTCCCACATGTGGCCTCAAACTCACTATTATGTTCCATTAATGATTTCTTGTGATTTTTTCTAAACTTTTCAAAAAAAATCTGGATCATACCGGTACCAATCTCAACAGTTTAGGGTAAAGTTTAAAGAATGTTAATTGCACCAGAAAGGTACGGATCTGGTGCTCTGGTCTGCATATTACCATTAAGTAGTTAAATAGAAATAGCGTTCAAATGTATTGTCTTTTCTTGCAATTTAATTTTAAGTGTAAAGCTAAGAGGATAATGCTTATGCATGCACACTTAAATGTTTAATTGATCGTTGCTGTCCAAGTGTGTGGTTTCGAACTCTTTAAACCGGTATTAATCTCCGGTACTTGTGCAATGACCGTTCCGAGGCGTGTTCCTGCCACCTTTATGTGCGTGTATATTTCATTTGTTTTGTGCCTTATTGTTTGGCAATATGTTCCTTGTCCTAAATAATAGACTGCAATGTATTAAAAGGGGTTCTCTACTGCAGTCGCAGCTGAAGTGTCATTAAATGTTTATTTTGTAATGAAGTTAAAATATTTCCGTACTTTCACGTTTTGGTAAATTGACAAAATCGAAAAAAAATGGTTTCAGATTCGCCAATTTTCGTTTTAGTTATGATATTTGTGAAGAAATTGTAATACTGAACATTTACCATGCTCTAAAAAAGCCATTATATGCATCTTTTGACGATTAAAAAACCTGAAAATTATAAAGCGTTGCGACGCGAAACGTTTGAATAATTTGTAGAATTCTGTTGTTGTCGCTATATTTTGTGAAACTACGAGGATTGCTTATATACAGTATAAAATACCTTCTTCATGGTAAGAGCACGGATGGTCGAGTGGTCTAAGTGATTTTACTCCAGGACTCCAGGGGTCAGTGGTTCGAGCCCTGTTGATAGTTACTTTTTTATTCTTGATTTTTACAATAGTTTTTTAGATCCAATGTTTACATTTATCAATATAAAGCATTTAATGACAATCTTCAATACATGCCAAAATCTGTGAGAAGGCCCCTTTAAAAGAAATATGGTGATTTTAAAACGAATTCCATTTTATACATGATGCAAAATACCTTACGAACACAGTAAACACTAGTGAACAGTAACTTAATTTGTATTTCGAATCACGATTTTATGAACACGTCAGTAAAATCATTACATTTCATTGCACGAAGCATGTCGTTATGCATTGATAAAATAATTTACTCGAGTTTCGAATTGTTGAAAGCGGAAGTGAAAAACACAACAAAACTCATTAGCGGAATTAAACTGCATGGAGAAGGTCGCAATAATGTACGCTATATAAATATGTTTGGTGATGTGTTCTGATATCCTTTATAGTGTTCCGTTACATTTGATTTAAAAGCAAACTGTACATGGTTGTGAATGGTCATTTTGTATGTGAAATAATAATAACATATTCAATTCGCTATGCTGCTTATAATACTCGGATTTTTTTTTTTAAAGGTAACTATTTTTTGTTCTTTTAAATTGTAAATTGTATAAACATTCATTATTGTTAAATAAACTGTGGATAATAATGTGTTGAAAAAAATATATTCAAAAGTGTCGACCTTTCTAAAAAGGAATATTTATTTTGACTAAGTATTTACACAGGTTTACACGTAAAATAAACATTGTTTTATTGTCATGTTTAAGTTTCGGATAATTTTGTTAAAATACTGTATAATATACTATTTCATCAGCAAATTGTCATTTTCTCGTACTAACACGGATTTGAATGAGAACATTTGAAATAAGATAAAATAAACATTTAAATCAACCATTTTTGGAATGTTTTATGAACTATTTAATTACGATTTTGCTTCCTAGCGCAATACTGATTCTGACACTTAAAGCCCTAAACTACTTACATTTTTAGAACATTAAACTTCAGTAAACGGTTCTATTGAACATCTCGTCGGAAAAAATACCAGAGTCCATACTGAAGTCGGTAAGTTAATGACGGTTAACTAACTTTTTATGGGTTCATTTCCGTTAATGCGATTGTTGTGTTTCGGTATTTGCCAACGTGTAATCGATATTTTATTATTAATGATTATGACAAAATGATAAGATTGTACATATCAGTTTAAAGCTGATTATGCACGCCGGGTATGTGGATACTTTGATAACAGATGGCACTTCGATAACGCAACGCGCGAGAGGATAGTTTTTCAGTTTTGTTTGCATTTATGTTCTGTTAATTTGGTTTTCAGACACAAAACATTGTTTGGTCGATTAATGGTATAGAACTTCGTATTGCGAAGAAAGAAATTCGTGGAAAAACGGTGGATTATATCAAACAAAGGACACAATTACATCGATACTCATCATGAATTCGATGATCAGTACGTATTTCAACAAAATAAAAATAATTGGAAATAAATCAAGAACGTGCCAACTATTCCAAATAAAAGATCAATATGTCCATTGATGTTACAACATATCACATTTTAGTTAAGTAGCGTATTTGAAGAAATTCAAATGTTTAAAGAGTCGGATGCCAAATTTGCATGGAAACTTCTTTTACCGATCATTTCAATGACACTTCTATTCCAGATTACTCGACACTTTTTACCATATATATCACACTATATTTGGTTAATCAGAAATGCAGAATTTGCTTTGGAATACTGTTTTAGTAAGCAATCAATAAATAAAAATGTATGTACTGACGTAAATTAATCAAAGCGCTGAAGGCACTGAAGATGTTCGCTATTGCATAATTTAACACGCAATTCATTTTTGAAAATAAATCGCAAGTTTGAAACGAACACACGCCATTTAACTTTATAAAGTGTGTGTCATAGCGCACGGGTCGAGTTTTGTGTGCACTTTTTATCATCCTTATTATTTCATAGAAATAACTAAGATAAAATAAAAACAACTTGCTTTTTGGAAGTTCTGAAAGCATAGAAAGTATGATGAAAATGGTAATGAGAACTTAATATAAAGAAAATTTGCAGTCACCATCATATTAAAGGAATATTTTTTCTAATATCAAATGACTATCTCACCAAGAATATAAATTCATAATGAAAGTTCCGTGTACAAAACTTTTGATTTTTGACACCATATACATATTCAAAATATACAATAATCTTCGTATCTTGTATATGGAGGAATAAAACTATATAAACATTGCTGTTTATGCTTTACTTGTTACCCGAGCAGTTCACACGGTGTCAACAACGCTAACATAAACATAGGTATAGAGCACTAATGCGCTTTTAGGCGTAGCTGTTTCAGTTTTCATCTTAGTGACTTTTACATCACGTCAACAGACACGCATGAATATTTTCGAATATTTAATAAGCTGATTCGAGATACAACCTCTGAATTTTTGCTACATCACTGCGTATGTGCTCAATTCAAAGGATGTAGCACTGTTCAGTGTAAGGAATTCCGGACTACTCTCTGTATGCTCAAACGACACAAATTGTGGCCCTGTTACAATTACGCGTTACAATCCATCTCGCAGAATTTCACTTTCGCCTCCAAGATGAGAAAACAATCATTAGCGAAATAGTATAGTGTCACGATAAGAGAAAATCGTTTAATTATCATACCACAATGTTTGCCGTACTTGGTCAGCACGTCTGGAAATCATTCCTTAATGTGTGAATAGGCTGCCATTATTAACAAGTTTGCTATTTTGAATTCAATTTTGTATCAAAAAGCATTGTTCTTAAATGTGGCATTTTAAATTCGCAATGAGATTTGCAATGACCCTCGTCATGCGAAATAGGGTCTTATTCCATATGCGCCCATCATATAAATAGCCCACTCAGCTATCCCTCCTTCTGGTAAGGAGAAACATAACATATTGAGTGATTTTAAATAGAACAGCATCGCCTATGGCCTGACTGCGCAAAAGCACATGTTGGGTTTAACAAACGCTTGCCGAAACGCATAAGACCCATTTTTGCATGACGGCGCTATTGACGTGTGATTTAAATGTGTCGAAAGAAAACGCAAACTGCGTTTAAATCAAATATAAACATACGATATATTTCGATAGTGAAGAAAGATACTCATAACAAGGCATATGAGAACACATGTGAAGTGCTATCCCGTAGTATATTTTTTATTTACTCACACTAATGTGTGGTTTGACAATGCTAACACAGATTACATGCGGTGAATATGCAGCTTACAAGTGATAAACACAACACAATAGTTTAACTTTTGTTTAATTGTATTTAATTATTTAGAAAAGTAAATTGCTAACTTTATTTCAAAGTCAGCGTATACGCCGACTACATTTTTAAAAGACATTTATTGTTATAAATTTATTTAATATAATATATTAAGTTGTTTCGGTTTTAGCGATTAAAAAGCATTTTCGAGGTTGCCTATAGTAAGCCTGTACTAATTGATGAACTCATATCCAACTGTCTATGTATTGAGAACTGTGAATATAAACAAGCTAAACCTTCTACTAACCTTCTACTATTGCGTTGCTAGCACCCGTAAATACAAAAGATCGCCGCTATCTGTTGAGAACCAAAGAACGTTTTCCAGAAATACCCGCTGTAGTAGCATGAACGAGGTTATGAAACAGGTCATTCGTATTATTATTATAAATTGTTTGTTATATTCGGGTTTAGCGATTATGAAACATTTTTTTTGTCTATCGTATCGCTGAAGTTATTGTTGAACTTATGTTCAACGTTTTATAAATTGAGAATATAAATAAGCGTCAACTTTTTCCCGAATCTCTCAATTTACGACCTGTACTACGTCATTGAGTTGTATGCGAGAGCGTAACCTATTGCGTTGTTATAACCCGTAAACTTTCCTTTGTTTATCGGCAGTCGCATCTATTAATAGCCTCATATCATGAATGCCAAAACACCCGCGAAAAAGAACCACGTGACCAAATAGGACGCAAAACGATAATACCATGCGACTACGACTTTTATTATGTAAGAACGCTCCGCAATTCCTTTGAAGCCGGAGCCTTGTGATTGCTATTACGTAAAGAATTGACCTCTAACTGAAGTAAGCAAAGGAAACGCAGCACCTAATTGACCCATTCCTTCTTTGTGCGAAGGCAGATTGAATTTTACTAATTTATGGTTTGCCTATTATAACACACATTATAATGCGGTAAATATGCGACTAACGAGTAAAAAAACACTATAATTAAACTTTTGTTATGAATTAAGTTATTTAGAAACCGAAATTCCAAACCTTATTTCAAAACAGCAAGACTACATTTTTTAGAGAATATTCTTGTTATATTTAAATGTTTTTTAACAGTTTCAGCGATAATGAACCATTTTTTATGTTGTCTATCGTATCCCTGTAATAATTGTTGAACTCGTGGTAAACGTATTATTAATTGAGACCTGTGAATATAAACAAGCGTAACCTTATACTAGTGCGTTATTCTCACCTGGACTCCCCTTTGTTTATCGCCAGCCTCAGAGTCATGAATGAGATGAGCGAAAATACTACGTCACGCAGACGCAGCAGAAAGAGGACTATTTTAATCATTCATAAACAATCTCCTCCGCGACACGTACAATACGATCATTGTTTTTTTTATTATTTTCTATAAAACACCATTCGAAACTATTGCATTTAACACGATATTAATATAATGTTTCCATTTGTGAATAAACATAATTGGAGAACTCAAACTTCTTGCATAAATTATACAACTCTTTCTTGCGCGTAGTAAGCGGGAATTGGGTTAATCATACCTAGGCCGTACCGACCTGAATTTTACACTAAGCACTTTAGACGGTTGCTAAAGCGACCATCTAAAAACGAATAACCGAAACATTTTCTTATCCCTTTCGAATATGATTATGATTTTGTGTAAATGTGAAAGATAAATGTGAAAATAATTCGATATATTTGATGAGAACAGTCTATATGACCATACATTTTCCAGTTTTTGAGTCATCCAACAGAACCAACTGCTAAAACTGCAACTTAGAGATACAGTTCAGCAGCGATGCAGGTCCAAAATTCTATTGGAACTTATTGGCCCAATGCCAGTAAATAATTATTTTTAGCAATAATGGTATCATCAGTGTTAACCGGTATATGCTTGATTAATTTATGCGCAGTTTTTATGCAAGTAGCGACAGTTTTGTATTTGCAGCCTATTCACCAAGTATAGTGTTACTTTACATAAGATTTTATGAAAAACAAATGTGTATTTGCCGCTTTAAGATCCCTTTGCCCCCGTTATCTGGAGACCTGCTATAAGTAAAATTAAACACAATCGTGTTGATCCACATGGTCCGTTGTATTTTCATCTCTCTGAATCTCAAGTTGCCACTAAAAACAAGTTCATTATGTAGACAATTATTTCCGGTTGTCACTTGAAATATATTGCTTCAGAAATAAGCGTTTGAATCTTTTTAAAAAATTGCACTTATAATATTAATTGTAAAAATCAATAGTAATAAGAGTTTTGAAACCAAACAACACCATTGGTGATATTTCACATGTGTTTGTTATTACGTTATGCATAGATTCCAAATATGTCGCGCTATACTATGCAGATTGATTCGTACTTCAAAATGTTTGGTAAGAATAGCCATAATATACATAAATGAATTTCAGGTAGAAGACAAAACTCGGTTATCAGAGTGCCCAATGTATTGAAAGCCTCTGTTGTCCGAAGTGTCCTATATCGGGGATCAAAGTATCCGCAAGTTCATGAAAACCACCCATTAAAATATGCTCTATCTTCGTTTTTATTTCATGGAATACTATCAAAATGTCAGTGATTACACAGTGATTACTCTACATGATGAAATAGCAAACAATTTCTTGCAATATTTCTAAGCAGATTTAGTTTGTTGAGATGTTTACTGTTCACCCAGTTTATGCTGTTTTCCGACCGAATTTTCTATTTTTGGGGCACTAATATACCATTTTACCGCGAATTGCTCTTCTCAATACAAAGGGATACACCATTTATCAACTCGACCATGTGCCTTGTCTCAAAAACTAAT
This sequence comes from Dreissena polymorpha, assembly GCF_020536995.1. Taxonomy (NCBI): domain Eukaryota; kingdom Metazoa; phylum Mollusca; class Bivalvia; order Myida; family Dreissenidae; genus Dreissena; species Dreissena polymorpha. The sequence continues at coordinate 47,239,776 of NC_068366.1, read as the reverse complement.
CTTTAGGACATAACTTAAATCAAAGCGCTGTAGGCGCTGAAGGCCTGGGGCTAGGTTTAGTGTGACGTAAAATGCATTCAGGATGTTTTGTCCTCATTTCTTCCTTTGTCCGAATTTATACTGATTGACCCTAGCGGTTGAGTGCAGAAGCTCAAAGACTGCAAGAAATGACAATAGTTGTGTATATACTACAGTGTACATAGACGGTGGAGGACAACACGATACTGGTTGTGGGTACGATAACCTTTTGTTCAACTCTACAGATCTGGCAGAGGTTTGTCTACATAGGCGGTGAAGATATATAACAACAACATGGCCGCAAAAAACTGTTATTGTTGGCGTAAAATAAATGCCTTTCAATAGCCTAAATTAGTTTTCTATTACATAATTAACAGATCAAGAAAACACTCATGCTTCCTTTGTAATGTGTATACAAAAGAACATCCACTTAAGCCCAAGTCTCACTTTTGCCGGTAGAGCCCCGGTCCATCCCGGTTTGCTAAAGCCGGTCGACCGGCGAGGACCGGGATGATTCGTAGACATTTTTTAACGCAGTCACACTATTTCCCGGTGCCGCCCCGGTTGAAGCCGGTCAATAGCCCGGCAGAGTCCCGGTCAACCCGGACTGGCTACGGTTTATCCCGGTCAATCCCCGGTTGTCGCCGGTAGTGCCCCGGTGAAAGCCGGCAGCGTCCCGGCATAGCCCCGGTTGTCGCCGGTAGTGCCCCGGTGAAAGCCGGCAGCGTCCCGGTGAAAGCCGGCAGCGTCCCGGCAGAGTCCCGGTATACCGTAACACCGCCGGCACTCACCGTGTATATACCGGCATCAGACCCTGGCAGAGCTACGGCAACGCCCCGGTTTCACCCCGGTCGTCGCCGATAATGCCCCGGCGGAGCCCCGGTGAATGCCGGTGGCATTACGGCAGAGCGCCGGTTTTCTTATGTACCGCAGCTATACCGGGACTCTAACGGCATTCATTAAAATGAAAGAAAAGAAAATTTTATGAAAAAGTTAACGCTTTCTGCGCAGATTGAGGGTGTTGACATGTTGATTTTCTCTTCTTTCTTCGCATATTTCTAAGTATTGTGGTCATTAAAGTTTAAATACAATTTACCGTACAATAATTTTTTTTTTTTTACATTTTCAGTTTTGAACCCCCCCCCCCCCCCCAAATTTTTTTTCTCTCCATTTTTTGTGAACCATCTATTTACAAAATTCACTCTCATTCATTCAAATGATGAACAAACAACACTTTTTTAGTATGTAGTAATAGATAAATGCATAATATATACATATATGATAGTTTATAACATGTGACAAAAGGAATAAAGAAAAAATTAACAAGTGATGTCATTATCCTTCGAAAACGAGAAAAATTGCAATCTCTAGTCACGAGTCTTTTTTTAAATAAATTGTCCACAAAAAAAACATGGCAAAAGGAAATTACAATCTTCGAACATAGAAATCATCTACAATGTATGCTTGAATGAAAAATAAAGAAAACAAGAGCTGTCAGAGGACAGCGCTCTCGACTATTCGAGTGCTTGACAGTATAACATAAGCCATCATGGGGAAATAATTCAAATTATTCAATAAGGTCTAGGTAATAGTTCAGGTATATTTTCAACAATCTATTGAACATTTGTAAAGACATAAAACCAACTAATAAGATTTTTTTTCAAGTTTGATAGCAATAGCTTGGGTGGGATGTTTGGACGGTCCTTCAAAAATAAAGTAAATAAATATTTGTTTTTTTTAACCATGTTTCAAAGAAAAAAAATTCTTTTTGGGTTGGGTAGGGGGGGGGGGGGGGATTGAGCGGGGGTATAATGTGGGGCGTGGTCATTTATTAGACAATCGTTAAAAAATAAAAAGGGAAACAAAAAATGGAGGGGGGGCGGGGGGTGCAGGGATTCTGGGTTGGGGCGTGGGGTATTGTTTTGTTTAGGTGGAGTCCATTGTGGTATTCAGGTAAGTGTTGTATTGTCAAATTATGAATAAAATCGTATCATACATAAAGAAGTTATGACAATTTAACTAAAATGTATTATTGTGACCTTGAGAGTCAAGGTTATTCAAAGGTCAAGGTCAAATTTAACTTGCCAGGTACAGCACCCTCATGGTAGCAAGAAAATATTTGAAGTTTGAAAGCAACAGCTTTGCTACTTTAGAAGTCAGGTGGATCTATTCAAAATTTAAGAAAATATTCAGTTACTAAGACAAAAAGGGCCATAATTCTTGCAAAATGCTTGATACAATTGTCTGCTCTTGTTTATAGATTGGGGTCATGTTGGTTCAAATGTTTGCAAAATATGAAAGCAATATGTCAAGGGAAATGAAAATATTTGAGGTGGTACGCAGACTTTTACATAGATTTATCAATAATATGCATATTCTAAATGGAAAAAGGGCCATAATTCTTACAAAATGCTTGATACAGTTGTCTGCTCTTGTTAATAGATTGGGGTCAAGTTGGTAAAGAAGTTTGCAAAATATGAAAGCAATAGGTCAAGGGACATTGAAAATATTTGAGGTGGTACGCAAACTTTAACATAGATTTATCAATAATATGCATATTCTAAATGAAAAAAGGGCCATAATTCTTACAAAATGATTGATACAGTTGTCTGCTCTTGTTTAAAGGTTTTGGTCATGTTGGTAAAGAAGTATGCAAAATATTAAAGCAATATGTCAAGGGACATAGGAAATATTTGGGGTGGTACGCAAACTTTAACATTAATAATATGCATATTCTAAGTGAAAAAAGGGCCATAATTCTTACAAAATGCTTGATACAGTTGTCTGCTCTTGTTTATAGGTTTGGGTCATGTTGGTTAAGAAGTATGCAACACATTTAAGCAATATGTCAAGGCACATAGGAAATATTTGGGGTGGTACGCAAACTTTAACATTTGCACGCTCACGCTCACGCCGACGCCGGAGTGAGTAAGATAGCTCCACTAAATATATTTCATATATAATAGTCGAGCTAAAATTGGGGGTCACCAGTGAAAACGAAAAGTTCCCGCTTTACAACCAAGGTTACCCCCCTTTTCCAGAAACGCCATACTGAATTTGAGATTTTTATATGTGAGCATAAAGATGAGCTAAATGTTCAAAAATTATTCTAAATAGATAAAAAAGAGGAAAAGCCTATAATAAACTCATAAACATATAAACATACATACATCTCATATATCATGTGTGAGATGGAACCTACTCAGTGCAGTAAGATTTGCTAACCTACATTGTAGTTTGAAATTGCACGTGAACTGCGTTCTTCTATAAATAAGACTTGAAAATGTTACAGGGAAATAAGAACATTAATAATTAAGTAACAAGGCACATTTAATCATTCAATCAAACACGTTTAAGGAAAATAGATTTATCAATTTATCAATGACTAGTGATACTAGTGATATTAAACATTAAACTAATTATGACAAACAAAACAAATGCATGAGTGTCATGGTAGTTCTTTGAAGTACTTCGGCAGGTTGGAATAAGTGTCTCCAAAAGACGCTTGGCATTGGTGACCCTGGGCTGACCGTCAGAGTTATTCATTATGAAAATGTTCTTGAGACCATCGCGTTCAACGATCATTTTAAGATGCATAAGGTTGAGTCCAGAGCCAGCTATAATATTTATGTTGTTGCAGCATTGAACACATGACTGTAAACAAGAACACTCAGTGACTGCAAGTTCCTAGCTTTTTTCTGGGTTGAATTTGAGTCCATAATCTGTCTGGTTTCATTTTCCTCCTGCACAGGTAATCAGCATACAATGTATCACTGAGAAGATAACACCATTGTTCCTTTGAAGTTGATATTTGACTAGAACATGTAGTTATATTCAGGCAGGTTCATAAGAACTTCAATAAGTTTCAGTCGAAGAAAATTATGCATAATTGCAAATTGTGTATGAATAATTTTAACCATTTTTATTTATTAAAATAACAATATTTGGTCTTTTCTTATTTATTTGGCTTCAATAAGCCTTCTCAAAGTTGTATCTATAAATTGACAACATTTTCTTCATGTTATTTAACAAAACAATCATATACAGATGTCAAATACACAAGCACTTGTATAGGAGTAGGAACTGACATTAGTGTTTAAAGAGAAGTGTGACATAATCCATTATGATATGCGTCATCGTTTTCATTTATTCAGACATACACGACATAGCATGTCATTACTAGTATTTAATATGATACACCCTTTTAAACTGGATTAATAAGTAAGTGTAAACACCACATATATACATTCTTCATCCAAATGTTAATACCAAATACATGTTTTATCCCTACTGGATATGAAACTGACTATTAACGTTATATTTTATTTATTACTTTAAACATTGGTTCTACATTAACAATCACATAAATAAGTCAAATACCTACTTCGTTTCTATCTTATAAGCCTGTCTGCTATAAAGGAGATAGTTGAAACTTGATGAATGGTCATTTCCGCATGTATTTCCTTTTTCTTTAAGTTCAATTGATCATTGGAACATACAGTGTTGACAAAAAGTAATTAACCGTTCCTGGACCACCAATGTTGTTGATCATTGCTGAAAAGATAATAAATATGCAGCATTTTAATTTGGATAACCATAATACATAATTTAGGTGATCACACACGTTGCAGTGATTGGCATATCATTTTCAGAATAGTAATTTTAGTATTAAGGACATAATATACTTTTTTGTTGTTTGTTTGAGGAAAACATCATTACTTGGTCATAAAATTCAAATATGCTGTCCTTGATTTCATGCATTTACAACACAACTTTTTCCTTACATGGCTTATTTTCTTTTTCAAAATGAAAGCAAATATGAGCCTGAATATGTGGTAAAAATCACTGACAGGGTGCACTTTTCCAACAAAATCAACTTTACTCCAATTATGAATAATGAAACTGTTATACTTGAAAAAATATTGCATAATCCATGTACCTTCCTGTTCCGAGCTTTGTGTTGATAGCAAAACAAGGCATTCCTTTCTTGAAAAGTTGAAGACTCTTCTTTACGTGATGGGTTTTGCCGAACGATAACCCGTTCACATGGCTACATTCATCACACAAGCATAAATCCACTTTATCCCCTTTTACTACTCACCAACAATATTAAATTTTGTAAATGACACGGGTTCTAAACCTTATTCTTGACAGTGTCAGTGGTCAAAATTTTCAAGCATTTGACATTCGTATTTCCAGGAATCGTGTTCTTCATTAATATCAACACTGTCACGCATTAGTTGACGTTTTTATTATTAACTCCAGTCACATTAATATGAACAATAATAACACTTTTATTAATCTTTCTCTTTCAATATATATCTTTTAAACGACCCAATCTGTCAGGTACAATGTCGGCCATATTTGTTGTAATTGTAGTTAGCTTGCGGATCCTACATTTAGTATTTCATAGCGTATTTCTAGAATATTCGTAGTTTTCCGCACATTCTCGGATAACGTTCGGAGTAACGGATATGTACGAAAGAATGCGATATTGCACGAAGTTCATTAGAGTGCTAATACCTTAAAAAAATGTATCAAAAAAATTCTTCTTACTGTCTCCGGAGACACTCGAATATTTTCGGCCTAGACCGTCAAGTGAGGAACTTATTCTCGCATGAATATGCAAACAATAATAAAAACTATGTCGTACCCAATGCTTAGCAATTTTGCTTCAATAATATTTTTTTAAACGTTTTATGACACTGTCATGTTATATAGTGATGTTCTGTATTTACAATGCGGGTTATTGAGATCTGCGAAGAACTTCTTTGCAGGGACCTATTTGTTTGTATAGGTCCCTCTTCTTTGATTGCGCATGAATTACCGCCAAGTGGTAAATCGGACTTTTGGGAATTCATTCATTCGTGGAGGTTTTGGCAGCCAGCCAATTCTGACTGTCTCATGAATTTGTATCATGACTATGGCCTTAGGGCTTCGCCCCAGGCCAAAAAACTGAGGAACTTACCTCTCGCGCGTGGCTTTTATTGTTCTCTGTTATCGAAGTGCCATCTGTTATCGAAGTATCCGCATTACCAGCGGATAATAAGTTTCCCATTTATCAACGTTATCATTTCTGAAATAAACACATAGATTAGGTTGGTTACTTTCAAGATATAAAGTTGTTGTTGTTGAAATGCTATATTATGTTCAATGAGATGCGTAGTTAAATGTAACTGACGGACGAACAAACAGAAAATAGACGTGACGGACGGATGGTAAAGCTATAGTCCCTTCGTTGAAATATATTTGAAACTAATGTTTGTATATCAATATAGAGCAAAATAAATCAATTATCATGAAGTTAATGAAAACAAGCAGTAAACGTGAAACATAACCTTATAAATGAATGAAGTACACATAGAATTTTTGAACAACAACACTTTCTTATTAAATAAAGTAATTCTGATATATTTCACATTGCCATAAGCAGCGTATACATCTGCCGTTTATGCACTAGTTGAAATTCTGAAGAAAAATTGTTTTAAAAATTGATTCGAAAAAAAATCACCACTTACCGGTTCCCACAAAGTCACGTGATCCTACACCCTGGTTATGGGGATTTTACTGGTATATATTGTATTGTTTTAGTACAATATATGTGTGCCTCTTTAGTATATTGAAAGACATGTCGTTTACATAATACAAATAACGGTGTGTAACGTTTTTTGTACGGGCAGTACATTATAGTTGGTAGCACATTATATAATGTATATTGAATGACAAGTCGTTAATAGAATACACATTACGGTATGTTGATTTATATTGACAGGTAGTACAATGTAGTGCAGAATGGGGTTTGCTGAATCAAGATTTTCAAATTTTCAAAGTTATTCATGTTAACTTGTAAACAGGATAATTTGCATGCATGCACACTTAAATGTTTAATTGATCGTTGTTGTCCAAGTGTGTGGTTTCGAGCTTTTGAAACCGGTTTTAATCTCCGGTACTTGTGCAATGACCTTTCCGAGTCGTGTTCTTGCCATCTGTATTGTTATGTGCCTCATTGTTCCTTGTCCTAAATAAAGGACTTCATTGTGTAAGAAGGCGTTTCTCTCCTGCAGTCGCAGCTGAAGTGGCATTAAATGTTTATTTTTTATGAAGTTAATATATTTCCGTACTAAAAAGAAATATGAAGATTTTAAAACGAATTCCATTTTATACATGATGCCAAATACCTAACGAACACAGTAAACAGTAATAAACAGTAACATAATTTCTCTGTCTCACTATTTTACGAACAGTAAAATCATTACATTTCATTGCACGAAGCCGGTCGCTATGCATTGATTAAACGCGGAAGTGTTAAAGGGGCCTTTTCACGTTTTGGTACATTGAAAAAATCAAAGAAATGTTTCAGATTCGCAAATTTTCGTTATAGGTATGATATTTGTGAGGAAACAGTAATACTGAACATTTACCATGCTCTAAAATATCAATTCTATGCATCTTTTGATGATTTAAAAACCTAAAAATTATAAAGCGTTGCAACGCGAAACGATTGAATAATTTGTAAAGTTCTGTTGTTGTCTTTATATTTTGTTGAACTACGAGGATTGGGCGATTTGCTTATATAAGGTGTAAAAAAAAACCTTCTTCATGGTAAGAGCACGGATGGTCGAGTGGTCTAGGTGATTTTAACTCCAGGACTCCAGGGGTCAGTTGTTCGAGCCCTGTTGTAGGTTACTTTTTTATTCTTGATTTTTTACTAGAGCTTTTTCGATCCAATGTTTACATTTATCAATATAAAGTATTTAATGACAATCTTCAATACATGCCAAAATATATGAAAAGGCAACTTTAAAAGAAATATGGAGATTTTTAAACGAATTCCATTTTTTATACAAGATGCCAAATACCTAACGAACACAGTAAACAGTAATGAACAGTTACATAATTTCTATTTCGAATCACTTTTTCACAAGCACGTCAGTAAAATCATTATATTTCATTGCATGAAGCTTGTCTTTATGCATTGATAAAATAATGTACTCGAGTTTCGAATTGTTGAAAGCGGAAGTGAAAAACACAACAAAACTCATAAGCAGAATTAAACTGCATGGAGAAAGTCGCGATAATGTACGCTATATAAATTTGTTTGTTGATGTGTTCTGATATATGTTATAGTTTTTCGTTACATTTGGATTTAAAACCAAAATTTACATGGTTGTGAATTGTCATTTTGTATGTTAAATAAAAATAGCATATTCAATTCGCTATGCTGCTTATAATACTCGGATTTTTCTTTTTGAAAGGTAACTATTTTTGTTCTTTTAAATTATTTGAGTATTAACATTCAATTTGTTTAATAAACTGTGGATAATAATTTGTTGACAAAATATATTCAAAAGTGTCGACCTTTCTTAAAAAAAAGTAATATTCATTTGGATTCCGTATTTACACATTTTTACACGTAAAATAAACATTTTTCATTGTCTTGTTTAAGTTTCGGATATTTTCGCTAAAAGTCTGTATAATACACTATTAAATCTTAATAATGGCATTTGCTCGTACTAACACGAATTTGAATGTGAACATTTGAAATTAAATTAAATAAATAGTTAAATCAACCATTATTGGAATGTTTTATGAAATATTTATCTACGATTTTGCTTCCTAGCGAAATGTTGTTTCTGACACTTTAAAGCCCGAAACAACTAATATTATTAGAGCATTAAACTTCAGTAAACGCTTCTATTGATCATCTCGTCAGAAAAAAAAACATACTTCACACTGAAATCGGTAAATTAATAACGGTTTAATAAAGTTTTATGGGATGGTTTATATGATTGTTGTGTTTCGGTTTCACCAACGTTTTATCGATATTTTATTTCTATTAATGAGTATGACAAAATGATAAGATGGTACAAATCAATTTAAAGCTGGTCATAATAGGTTTCCCATTTATCGACGTTATCATTTCTGAAATAAATACATAGATTAGGTTGGTTACTTTCAAGATACATACGAACATAACATATCATAACATATTTAAATATATCCTTAATGATTGATAATACATAAAATTGTTGTTGTTGTTGAAATTCTCTTTTATGTTCAATGAAGTGCGTAGTTTAAATGTACCTGACGGACGGACAGACAGAACAATAGACGCGACGGACGGATGGTAAAGCTATAGTCCCTTCATTTGAAATGCTATTTAATAGTAATGTTTGTACATCAATATAGCGCAAAATAAAACAATTATAATGAAGTTAATGAAAATAAGCAGTAAACGTATAGGAATAGTTAATCATAAAATTGTGAACGAAATATTATTCTAACATGATTCTCGCTGAATACCATATGAAGGATGAACAAATTACACGAACACGCAATTTAAAATAGTGTTATGATAATGGACGAATATTTACAAAATCATGTTATATCGTCGAACGAGATATATCGTTGAATTGATATACGGCCTTGACGTTAGGTTTTTTAGTGAAAGATGACAACACAAAAAATGTTAATGTTAAGGTATGTTATATATGGTGAGATGCTTGCGGTGAAGATAATTATTTTTCAAGATGACTGTTGCCTCGTTTAAAACGAAATAGTTTGCTAATGGCGACCTTATCAAATATAAAATGGTTGAGTATATCATATCACTTATGATTGCACCTTATGATTAGCAGGTACTTTGTTTCATCTTTATTATAAACAAGGTGGCCACTGTTTGACTATGGTCGTGTTTCTATTGTAAACTGAGGAGAGATTACTGAAGCATTTCGAATGGACAATTAATGAAATGGGACCCGTTTAATAGGAAGTGAATCATCGAGCGGGAGTATGATTACCGTATTACAATAAAAACGGTTCGATTGTTTACGGCTGCTTATTTTCACGAACATTAAACTCCTTCAAAACGAACTTAATTAATTGCTTGAACCAAATAGAGGTTTGTCTGAAATATAAATTGAGCCACTGTTTTAATCTTAACCCCGGGGGGGGGGGGGGGGGGGGGGGGGGGGGGGGGGGGCGTGCGTATACGGGAGCTAACCGCGTTTAAGTGAGAAAGTTGTTGCAAAACTGCAAAGATGGCGTCGTTTTAGTGTTTTTCGTGAAGGAGTAGCGGATATTTTCACCCGGTAAGCCAGTTGTTTCAATACCGTAAACGTCGTAATAAAAAAAGTTATTGAAGCCAAACCGTCGACAAATTTGTTGTTTCATTTCTTGACCTTCGAGACGTTGGATGTTCGAATATCATTTTCTCTCATAATAAACAGTATTTGTGCATGTTTACAGTAAAATATAACATAAATCACGATTATTTTATTATCTCGACGCGTTTTTATGTCTATTTATTCATTTAATGCCAAATTATAACGGGTTAACCCCCATTTTTGGAACTAAACTTCCTTTTAAGCACATTTTGGGACCTGACTTCCAAATGATAAACAGCTCTTTCCTATGTTAGAAGGATTTATGCGAAATAACTTTCGTGAATGAATTCCGCATTGGTGCGAATTTTTTGGTTAAAATTTTCACTTGAGAAACTCAAGAGTTATCTTTTTTCTATTAATTGTTCTATTATTAATTTTTATTATTATGTTTATCGCGTACTTTACAGTAACATTTAGTGTGCGTAATATAAGACATTCGACGGTATTATTAACACAGTGTAATTCTTACCTGTTTATTTTAACACATATGGACATACTTATGTTTGAATATGCATGAAACGGAATACTATGCCTACTAAACGGAATACTATGCTTACTATTTCCAGATATCAAGACGCCAGTTATATATGTTGAGGATGCACATATTAAAAAAGACGGCGTAACGAAGTGTGTACCGCTCTAGAAAGCGATAGGTACATGAAAACCCACCAATCAAACAAAAAAGATTACGTCGAAGTACCATGCCAAACAATCACATATACGTGCAATAAAAGTGTAATTAAAAACAGAAAAGGGTAAAGCCGGTTTGATACTAGTATAATATTGATGTAACCAAATACTGCCATTGTTGCTATTCGGAATACATGAAGCAATTTGGAATACCTGAAATCTGCTTAGTAGATGCATATCGGTGGATGTTTTTTTTAATGAAAACTTAAATATTAATTGTTTATTTAATACAATGACATTTGACGCGTTTTACCATAACGATACTGATACATGTATGTGACTTTGATGTGACACATTTTGGAAGACCTTCTTTTAAACCAGTTCTGAGTTGGTCACTATATTATAATCGCAAAAAGTGAATTTGTAGTGGATAGAAAGATTTGTGCAAATGGAATACACGGTATGATTTCAGTAGAAGTGATCAATATATACATGTATTTTTTTCTCTTTTATACCTATGTGAAAACATATTATTTATGACTGTTGTATTGAGGGAATAAAGTATTGGTTCACTTAGAAAGATTATTTCGTTTGTTCCTAACATTGCCTTCTAAACGTAAGTAATGTTAATATGTCAAATGCATAACGAATTAAATCCGACCCAAATCTTTTTTTTATCATGTATGTAAGTGCTGAATACAATTGAAAATTTATGCAGAGACTTCGTAGGAAGAAATGACGTAACACAGATACTGGTTTATTTTCATAACAAAGTGAGAATCTTGCATCATGACATATACGGAACAAAACGTGTAAGTAAGTAGCACTCATAGCAATTATATGTCAGACGTGTCTATGTAGACTTAATAAAAATAAAACAAAAACACTAAAAACATCAGCTGTATATGTTTTGTCTGGTTCGTGTTTTTTTATTTGCTGTTTAGTCCGGCTCTGTTGAAGGATTCTTTCTTGCATATTCTACATTTAAACCCATGTGGTCCATGGATGGGGCATGGTATCTTCATCCTCCCCTGATGTAAAATTCCTCATTACATATACTGCAACGAAAGATGCACTTATTTTCGCCCTTTAACCTGCATCATCTGAAAAGACAGTAAAAGAATGGTTAAAAAAAAAAGTTCATATCAGAATAAGGTCGACACGTCATAAAATACATTAAATTAATTATAATATTGCTGAAAGGGCTGAAAAACGTTCTATTATCTCGAACATCAGCCACCACACAACCCATCTTGTTGAAAATAGGTGAATTGATTCAATTGGTCGGCAGGTTTTTCGTACAGCATTATTATTATTCTACAGTAAGTATCGTGATTAAGAAAACACTTATATTGCACCACATAACATGCTATAAAACTATAATATTGAAGTACACATATAAACTTTATTATAGATGGGTCGGTATATCATGTCAAGCTCTTTTACATATGAAAGAGCTGTTTGTCATTTGGAAGTCAGGTCCCAAAATGTGCTTAAAAAGAAGTCAGTTCCAAATAAGGGGGTTAAACCAATAATGTTTGCCAATAAATTAATCATCAGTGATAAAACGGCGTCGGTAGAATGAAATAATCATGATTTTATTTATATTTTACTGTTCACGTGTGTCAATACTGTGTATTATAAGAGAAAATGATATTTGTACATCCAATTTATCGAACGTCCCGTAAGTGGACAACAGATTTGTGGACGGTTTTCCTTCAGTAACTTTTTTATCCCGACGTCTACGACCTTGAAACAAAAACCGAGGGAAGCACAAACACCGGAGAGCCGAAACGGCGTATTCATTTAAAATAATTATAGATACAAAGGGGCTTATCGGGTGAAAATATCCTCCCTTCCTTTAAGAAAATCCAACAAACGACGACATCTTTCAAGTTTTGCAACAACTTTCTCACTTAAACGCGGTAAGCTCCCGTATACGCATGCCCCCCTGATTTATGCCTAATCGACTCTCCCATCCTTCTAAAGTGGATCGATTTATTTCCCAAATTAGGGATGTCTAGTATATTTATTTCTATATTTAGAATATTTCATACAGAAATTCCTTTAAGCAAACAGCGCAGACCCTGATGAGACGCCGCATCATGCGGCGTCTCATCTGGGTCTACGCTGTTTGCCAATGCCTTTTTTCTAGACGCTATGCATAAATGGGTTAACTTCAGTCAGGCAAGCTAACATATCTTTCACAGTGTAACTTTTATTTAGAAGTATATGTAATGCATGTACACGGATGGTTATATCATCCGTAGTGTTAATAATAGTCTCGAGATATAAACGCGACCTGCCATGAGATAAGCGGGGTAATTGTACTTTACATTCATCTCTTTTACAACGTTTTTCAATAATAATACTTGTCTCTAAAGCATCTCCCATTTCTACCTCGTTCTGTTATATGCATTTATGAAACATTTATCATACCCGACATTTTCGCTCGAATATTTTCAAACGTAATACTTTGCCCATGTCATCATAAGGCATATAATTTTTTTCTTGTAGTACATTATAATTTGAAGCACATTACATCAAACCTCTTCGCGTTTATTACATAATACACTTAACGTTATGTTGCTATATATTTATTGGTCGTATATTAAATTGTTTAAGCACAATATATGTGTGTCCTCTTAATGTCTATTGAAAGACATGTCGTTTACATAATATAAATAACGGTGTGTTACTTTATTTGTACTGACAGTACATAATAGTTGGTAGCATTCTATATAATATTTATCGAATGACAAGTCGTTAATTGAATACACATTACGGTATGTTGATTTATATTGACAGGTAGTACAATGTAGTGCAGAATGCGGCTTGCTGAATCAAGATTTTCACATTTTGAAAGTTATTCATGTCAAGCAATTATTTGAATTGAATGCGCATCGCTTAATGACAAAAGCTTATGCAACGAGTTGGTAAAAGCCGGCGAACGCTTAGACATTGAAATTTGAACTGGGTCGTATGAATTATTGACGTGAATATGTTCCATTTTTGCGCATTTTTTCATATTGTTTAAGTATGCGTATACGTAAAATCCGTATTTTCTGCCATCCGCTTGTAGAGGTTTCTAAGGAGTTATAATTATTACTGGCACTTCATCCTACATATCCTACACGGTCCAACCGGAAACGCAGACCTTTGCATTTTACTAATATTTTGCAACTATTTGAAACACTAGTGTCTCTTGTCCATTAGTACATAACAGTTGAAAGTTTTGATTCTTTTCAGGTGTTATGTCCAGCTGCAGCTCCTTCTCTGTCGATACAACAATAGGTAAACAACAACATCTTTTGGGAAATATTAAGCCGTCCTTGTGCAAACATTGACAACTTAATCATTCTGAATTTTCCTAAATTTAAATTGAAAAAATAACATTTTGAAAACTTGTACTATTCAATTTAATTTCAAATACATGTATGATGAATAAAATAGTTAATGAAAGCGTCAGTACTAGATAATGACTATATAAGAAATTTATTTAGGATGGTCACTCTCATATCAATTACGTTTTGCAAACTCGATGATACCAAACTGAGGTTGATTTTGCTAAAATTATTATTGTGCGATGTCTGTGTTGTTTATTTATCACCAGTTGCCAGGATGTGTCACAACAGCGTCGTGGTCGGCCCAAAGGTCTACATCGATGCCGACGACGCCGGCAGCACCACTCTGTCGTCAGGAGTTCCTTGCACGTGCACTGTGACCACACATGTCGGCAAGGTGATGGAGATCCAATCCAACTTCACTGGAGCTGCAAGTACAATGTAACACGGAAAACAGTTTATATCTATGTTGTCTAACCACTGCGCTTTCTTTTACTATTTTTGTGATCATAATGGTGTATCCTTAATGTTTTACCCAAACGTCATTTTAAACTTAGAAGTTTGAACTTAACGTTAAAGGAATATTGTAACCTTGAAAATGTGTGCACTTAAATATCAACCCGCGAATCAAAAAGCATTTTACACAAAACAGATGTCGCGCAGATTCTTAATTTTCCCATGCATTTGTTGTCATTACCAGATGTGGCACCTCCATGGAAATCACCGGTCTGGGTGTGAGCAACGGGACTGCATCGCACTCATGTAACAATTCTACGTTTGACGTCGCAACACACACGTACATGAACATGACCGTGGGAGTAAACAAAGTCCAGACTCCGTACCAGTCTACGTACTGCGTGTCGTTGGATTTTCGTAAGTAATATTGTTAAAATGAAGTTACGTCAATTAACATGTTTGAATATCGTCACTACAAAAATGATTATGTATGGAACTGGATCATCATGTACTGACTGTGTGTTTCCCAGTTATACCCTCGTTACAAATTTAAGAAGGAATACTGGAGTCACCATGGTCGTGTGTCTGTCTGTTGACACAATTTGGCAGAATCCGTTCTTCTTTACGTTTCAAGTGCAACATTCAAGCTTGCAAGTATTGTTCCTTAGGATATAAATTTGTGCAAAAACGTCTTTCACCATCCTGCGTTAAAAATTACAAAAGACATGACTTTTTAAACAAATTTAACATTATTAGTACAAGTTTCAGTACAACTTGTCCTAAATCAAAAGGATCACATGTGTTATTATTCGATATATTTGTTTGTTCGTTTGATATTTTGGTATTTCGCCCTATTTCAGTCGCACTTTTCTTATGAAAGCTTTTTTAGCTGTATTAAGTTCACATACTTATGCCATGACTTATAACTTATATCTGTCCTACTTCAATCAGCTGTAAGGGGGGGGGAGCATAAAAAGGATTTCCTGACCAATGCCCTCACAAGCTGTGTGGCCGGGCCGGGGATCGAACAAGTTATCCAAGGATTTGTAGTGAAGCATTCTACCAATCGAGCAACCGTAAGTCGGTAGCTAGTCGACGAAAGTGATCAAACACAGTTTTCTACAATTGGCTTAAATGGGGTTAAAAACAACTTACCACAATCTGACAACACACTTTAAAAAAAAGTTTCTTCTGAATCACACGATCCTGGAGCCGTGTAGTTGGTGTTTGACAGCATACTCATATCATCTTTACAGTTTGTTTAAATCATGCCCCGGGGTCAAAACTGGCAACACCCCGGGTGCCATGAATTATATACACTTGTATATCAAAATAACTTTGCAAATCTTTGTTTCTGAATTCACGATGTACTGTATTGAATGTACTATATATTTCAGTAATCATTCCCCGCTGTCTTTCTATATAAAATGCAACATGCGAATTTTAGCAAGAGAACCATACGTTTGCGGGCACGTGTGAAGGGATGATGAAAAGCAGCATTTCCGAGATCGATTAATAAGCATGGCCACTGATTTTAACAATTTAATTCTTAGTCATGTAGAACAAAATAACGCAAATGTTGACGCCATAGGAAAAAAAACATGTGAGATAAAACGAGTTCTTGTTTACATTTCTGTAAAGTTCATCCATTACTAGATTATAATATGTCTGCATTTTGTTTAACACAATAAACCTAAAGTGATAATAGACGCATCTGATATGTTTATAGGTGTCTATCGCAACCGTTGTTTATGTTTGGTGTTTTCACTTCATATACACTTAGATTTGTTAATGCAGCATCAACATACTAAAACAATATCCCGGAAAGAGAAAAATGATGCATTTGAATTTCAACCGTACTTTCGTTTGACAACTGATCATGCATGTACGATGTGAATCTAAATTTAGTTTTAGTGTAGATTCGTTCATACGACACAAAGACACAATTTTGTTTCACGGATCATTTTTATTTCCTGCAACGATATATATTCATACGACACACGAACACTAAATCCGATCCTAATAAAAAGACAGTTCCGCTCGGCTTAGAGGACTGGGACAGTCATGTAAAATATCGAATATAATATATATTTTTATAAACAACTGGTAGCAAGATGAGTTGCAGATAATTGGTCATTACCACATTTTAACTAACTCTTTTGACCTGTTAATTGTTTTCAGCTCAATTCAACAGTGAAAAATGCGTCTAATATCACTTAAAAAGTTTATGTGTAATAAAGTTATGTTCTGTACTGTTCTGTTCTATTTTTTGTCAAAAATGGCCACGCCTCATGTGTATTTTTTTCTTATCAACTTGTCACATATAACGACCCATGGGCATTGTTCGCCTTGACTGTGGAATGCTGTAACTGCAACTGACAATAATGTCTCTGTTCACATAATGGTCTTATTTTTAAATTGAAGGGTACTGCGGAATGGGTCAGTTCCAGTGCAACAGTGGATATTGTATACCGGACGCTAGCAGATGTGATTCTAATCCGGACTGCACGGATGCTTCGGACGAGGACAACTGTGGTGGAGGTTTAATTACCTTGCTCGCCTTTTGCACGGTTCAATTGAATGCTCATTCGTATCTTGCCACATATGTAACATGTGCAAGTTGTTATTTTATGTCGTTGCGACGACTTTGTATCCCATTCCTTCAACTTTATAAGTCGTTGACAAGAGATAACTAACTCGTGTGTACGACTGAGTAAGTTGTGCGATTGACTAAGTAAGTCGTCATAACGAGAATTTTTTTTTTATAATGGCATTAAATGCGACGAGTTGCCTATGTCGTCTCACGAGTTAGCTTTGCTATAACGACGACTTCCTTAGCCGTTCGCATGGTAACGACATAATAAAAACGATTTTTGTTGTTGAAGGTTTCATCCTTTCATGTTATGTACATTTCAACGCGTTTTCTTCCGTTTATGAGAAAATATAAACGAGCTGGGTGATAGCAGGGTGGGGCAGGTCGGAACTGACTTTGTTTGGTGCATGACTTTGCACACCAAGAATAGTGCAAATGTGATGCACATGATGATAGGTATTGTAGCGCCCAAGAACCAGGTCCAATCGTCCTAAGTGAAGTTTATGATTCAAGGTCAGATGCGAAACATAAAACATATACCACAAACACATAATCCGGAGAATACTTCAACCTTGGATGGAATGTCAAAATATCTTTGCAGAAGTGATACTCATTATGGGCCAAAGTGTCGCGCGCAAAACCCAGGCTTCTCGGTCTGGTCAATGTCACACTTTAAAATCAAAGATTATTTTGCAAGAGACTGCCACACACATAAACCGTTTCCTTATATTCAAAGTCAGGGTCAAAGATGAAGGTCAACACATTGTCGAGAATATAACTTGCCCTGCATAAATGTTTCACAAATTAACTTCGCGAGGTTACAGGTTTTTTCAATAACAAGCGTTCAGGACAATTACACATTTCAAATTAAACGACGAATAAGGGAAATCAGCCCATTACAGTTTGCAGTGAAATCAACTTTGTACAGCAATGTTTTAAATTACATTTCAGAAGCAACAGATCAATGTCAAAATTCTTGGACAAAAATTTCAGAAAATATAGAGTATTGATATGATTTTAACAAAACGCGAAGTATACTAAAATGGAGTGGAAATCGTAGCTACAATATCCCTAGGTCAAAAGGCAAGGTCATAATTCAATGCCAAATACTTCTTTGACGGGGGTATATATGTGAAATTAAACTCTTGTATTGTTTGATTGCACTGATTGTTCAATGCATACGCATTTGACCATATGTGAAAGTTATGCGTCATTTGACGCTATTGTTTTATTTTGATTTTTAATAACATACAGACTATCACAGCTGCCTTTTCAACTATTATTACAGGGAGTGTGAAATGTTCGGAGGGACTAGTTGTTTGTCCCGGAGGTCAGGGCTGTATGGCCCAGGCAGGCAGGTGCAACAACGTCACGGACTGCAATGATGGATCAGACGAAGCTAAATGCCAAAGTGTGTAACAAGAAAGAGATTAGTCTATAAAAGAGATATGGTCTTTTTTATTCCTGTATTTTAAGTCAGTTTAGAAACCAATAATCAAATCGCCATTATAACAAGCAACTTTAAACACAGAAAACGCACAGTTCTTGTATCGACTAAGAATAAATATGTATAAATGTATATTATTGTTTCTGCTATAATAGCTTATATCGATGAGAATGAGAAAATAAAATGGCACACGCTTGTTTTCAACGATCTGATTCGCCTGAACCCTCTGCGCTATTGTACATATTAAATATCTTCACATTGGATTTGTAATGTAGACTCAAAAACATGTATGTATTACCAACATTTTAAATACTATCATTAAAAATATCCTGATAACCATTTCAGCTGAGGTAACGACGACAGGAGTTTCGCCTACAAGTTAGTACACAGTCGTTTTCTTGCAAATAACTGTTGAGGATCGAATTATTAAGTTAAGAAGCGTCAAAAGGATAAATTTGTCAGTTCATGTGATCAGTACGCACGCCTCGCACTACACTTTGCCATAATGTTTTGAATACTAATAACAGTATATATAACAGCAATAACAGATGCACGCGCAAACATCGTGTTTTTAATCGCACCTATAAGTATTGTTCCAAGGCTCTAAGCTATTCTTGTTAATGTAAATACTATTGCATAATATCTTTTGTCGTCATGGTAACGACCCTCTATATTACTTCTAACGTACTGAATTTCCTTTGTACACAGATGACCCATCAAAGCCTCTCATCACAGTCACGTGTATTGAGAGTCTGTACCTACCGCCCGTAACGACAACACCAACAACAACTACTCCGACAACAACTTTTACTTCTACAACAATTACTACAATAATTACTACAGCTATATCAGCTGCCATGTCCACCCTTTCCTCAACTAACACACCATCGTTAGATACTGACATTCAATCATCATTTACAACCCCTACCGCGACGTATAACACAACAGGCATCGTACGTACTGATACACACCCTACTCAAGACTCAACACCACCGTGGATAAGTAAGTACAGACTGATACACATCCTCCCCAAGACTCAGCACCACCGTGGATAGTGGATAAGTAAGTACAGACTGATACACATCCTCCTCAAGACTCAACACCACCGTGGATAAGTAAGTACAGACTGATACGCATCCTCCTCAAGACTCAACATCACCGTGGATAAGTAAGTACAGACTGATACACATCCTCCTCAAGACTCAACACCACCGTGGATAAGTAAGTACAGACTGATACACACCCTTCTCAAGACTCAACACCACCGTGGATAAGTAAGTACAGACTGATACACACCCTCCTCAAGACTCAACACCACCGTGGATAAGTAAGTACAGACTGATACACACACTCCTCAAGACTCAACACCACCGTGGATAAGTAAGTACAGACTGATACGCATCCTCCTCAAGACTCAACACCACCATGGATAAGTAAGTACAGACTGATACACACCCTCCTCAAGACTCAACACCACCGTGGATAAGTAAGTACAGACTGATAAACACACTCCTCAAGACTCAACACCACCATGGATAAGTAAGTACAGACTGATACACACCCTCCTCAAGACTCAACACCACCGTGGATAAGTAAGTACAGACTGATACACACCCTCCTCGAGACTCAACACCACCGTGGATAAGTAAGTACAGACTGCTACACACCCTCCTCAAGACTCAATACCACCGTGGATAAGTAAGTACAGACTGATACACACCCTCCTCAAGACTCAACACCACCGTGGATAAGTAAGTACAGACTGATGCACATCCTCCTCAAGACTCAACACCACCGTGGATAAGTATGTACAGACTGATACACACCCTCCTGAAGACTCAACACCACCGTGGATAAGTAAGTACAGACTGATACACATCCTACTCAAGACTCAACACCACCATGGATAATTAAGTACAGACTGATACGCATCCTCCTCATGACTCAACACCACCGTGGATAAGTAAGTAAAGACTGATACACACCCTCCTCAAGACTCAATACTACCGAGGATAAGTAAGTACAGACTGATACACATCCTCCTCAAGACTCAACACCACCGTGAATAAGTAAGAACAGACGGATAAACACCCTCCTCAAGACTCAACACCACCGTGGATAAGTAAGTACAGACTGATACACATCCTCCTCAAGACTCAACACCACCGTGGATAAGTAAGTACAGACTGATACACATCCTCCTCAAGACTCAACACAACCGTGGATAAGTAAGTACAGACTGATACGCATCCTCCTCAAGACTCAACACCACCGTGGATAAGTAAGTACAGACTGATACTCACCCTTCTCAAGACTCAACACCACCGTGGATAAGTAAGTACAGACTGATACGCATCCTCCTCAAGACTCAACACCACCGTGGATAAGTAAGTATACAGACTGATACACATCCTCCTCAAGACTCAACACCACCGTGGATAAGTAAGTACAGACTGATACACACCCTCCTCAAGACTCAACACCACCGTGGATAAGTAAGTACAGACTGATACACATCCTCCTCAAGACTCAACACCACCGTGGATAAGTAAGTACAGACTGATACAAACCCTCCTTAAGACTCAATACCACCGTGGATAAGTAAGTACAGACTGATACACATCCTCCTCAAGACTCAACACCGCCGTGGATAAGTAAGTACAGACTGATACACACCCTCCTCAAGACTCAACACCACCGTGGATAAGTAAGTACAGACTGATACACACCCTCCTCAAGACTCAACACCAGCGTGGATAAATAAGTACGGACTGATACACACCCTCCTCAAGACTCAACACCACCGTGGATAAGTAAGTAAAGACTGATACACATCATCCTCAAGACTCAACACCACCGTGGATAAGTAAGTACAGACTGATACACATCCTCCTCAAGACTCAACACCACCGTGGATAAGTAAGTACAGACTGATACACACCCTCCTCAAGACTCAACACCACCGTGGATAAGTAAGTACAGACTGATACACACCCTCCTCAAGACTCAACACCACCGTGGATAAGTAAGTACAGACTGATACACACCCTCCTCAAGACTCAACACCACCGTGGATAAGTAAGTACAGGCTGATACACACCCTCCTCAAGATTCAACACCACCGTGGATAAATAAGTACTGACTGATACACACCCTCCTCAAGACTCAACACCACCGTGGATAAGTAAGTACAGACTGATACACACACTCCTCAAGACTCAATACCACCGTGGATAAGTAAGTACAGACTGATACACACCCTCCTCAAGACACAATACTACCGAGGATAAGTAAGTACAGGTTTCGGTCATCGCATGCAACTTACAGTTATGTCTTTTTCTGTGTTAATCTAAGTCATCTCATGCGACAAATAGTTATTTCTTTTTCGGTGGTTAATCATAATTCATCATTTACAAAAAATAGTTATTGTTTTTTTTCATGTAAGTAATAAGCAAGTTACTACTTTTAGGACTATAAAGATAATATAAACAATATCTTAAGATAACAATGAAAATAATACATTCCATTAAAAGTGATTTATGAGTCTTCACGTATTGAGGAATCTAAGTAATTCATTACAACATAAAAAGACGAATAAATAACGATATTTTTCACGAGTCTTATTTGCATACATCTGTGAATAAAAGAAAGCCGGGTTTCAGTCATGAGATCGAATTCTTCACATATTTAAAACTATGTTTTGTTCATTTAAGTCAAGTTAGGTAAATATGTTTGACATATTGTTTTATACTAATACATTTAATATTTAATGTCATAGTCAATAATACTCGCATGTAACATGTATACTTTTTTGTAGTTGCAGTCAGTATCGTAATACCAGTCGTCCTTATTGCTGTTGCTGTTGTTATTTATTACATTCTTTCGAAAGGTATTTTTGATTTCAATTGTTTAAATTGTGCTGTTTTTGTTGCTATAGCTATTTGTGTCCAATATGTAAAATGAATAAAGTAATATTCTGTTCTGTTTTGTTCTGTAATAAATCTTGTTATTATGTGTTAAATATGATTAATTCGAATATGATGACTTCATAGTTGATTACGTATCTAAATCAACAAAGGGAAAAATCCGTTAATATATATATATATATATCAATGTTTATAATGCCCTGTGTATTTCACTTCGCCAACTAGGGATGTATTAACGTATGAAAAACTGCAGTAGCTAATCAAACCGACTTAATAATTATTTCCCAGAAATCTTGCAATGGAAAAACAGGCTGACACTGGAAAGGCAAAACAAGATGATCCCCTTACAGTGTGTTAGGAACTATTCCTAACAATAGTATATTTAAGAAAATCTTGTTTAAAACAAATGTTGCTTTAATTCTCTTTTCCAGCTAAGAAAAATGACACTGCGAAAAGAAATCCAACCTAAAGGCGCAACATGTTTCCGATTGTCGACTGCGCCGTGTCCGGCATGCTATGTTATAAAAGAAATCCATGTGTGTGTGTGTGCTACTTAAATATCGTTTTCAAGTCTATTTGCAGATTTTTTAAAGACTATGGTGCAGCAAATCAGAAACACGTAACGCAGTCAGGTGCGTGTTTTTCAAGGGGTGATAATGCCCGGATGTTGGCAGACGATATAGATGATGTTTAATATAGGTGTTATGTTTTCGCAACAGTGCATGATAGTTTGCGTGGCACAGTGGAAGTGCACTAGCTTTTTAGGCAATCATATTTAGTGACATTTGAACAAAACATGATAAAATCTGTGAACAGAGTGTGTAAACGTCCACTCCAAACGTCACCTGACGCGATGTACGCGCACAGTTCTTATGCTAGATTTTTTCATGAAACATTTTCTTAGAATCGGGAGGAAGTCGAAGTATTTTTGAAATTAAATTTAATAAATGAAAGTGTTGTGTTTACACTAGGGCAGTCATCTGCTTCACTTTGCAATTATGTGGAAATTTAATGAAGATGACCAATAAAATGCATGGAATATTGATAACTTGGATTATTTCAGTAAACGCAAGATTTTGAAATGCAATTATATTTGGTATGTTTGTATATCTTTTCGAGCGTAGTTAGTGAAACAAAATACTCGGACCGCATGCATGTGACGTCATCACGAGAGCCTCGTTCTTAATGTCAACAAAATGATCGATATCAGGAGACGCTCGATATGAGGTAACCGTCCGATATGATCCTAACATTTTAAGCTAACTTTTTGCATACTTAGTTATGTGTTTTTAACAATGTGAATCTCGTCGTATTTGATGTTGTGAAAACATACTTTTTCAATGTATTTATTCATGGGTCGCGTTTCTTTAAATAAATGTTAACGGTTTAATAATTGTTTCTTACAAAAGACTGGCGAGTGTTTTAGGGCTGTAATATCGTAAACTTTGTGACGTCAAACATTTACCTTACGATTTTAGGGCGGCAAGAAAGAGGACAAATAAAATTATTTTGATATCAATTTGCAAATTATGTTGCATATTATCTGAAATTCTTTGAATAATTTAAATAAGCACGAAACACTTAAGAACGTGTGCTCCAAAAGACAGCGTGCATGTAATATTTTGCGTAAGTAACGTGGGCGGTAAGTATAACAGCAACAACAACAACAAAACAGCAGCAACAAATTGTTCCTTTCTGCTTAAATGACAATGAAGCGATCGTGACAGTATGATGAGAAGTAAAAAACAAAATTAAAAAAAATATATTTATTTTACCTTAGCTTCCGAATAAAAACGTCGTCCAGTCTCATGAGTAATAATGATGTAATAATACCGTTAATTACCACCTTGTACACATATCTCAAAGGAGAAATATTTACTTTATTTTTTTAATAAACAAACAACGGACAAACCTGTAATAAACTTTTTTCTCCAAATTTAAATAAGAGCATAAATAAACGTCGAGCCAATCAGAAATAACATCTACATCCGGGCATTTACTTGCTCTTAAAGCTCCCTGGATACGTGTTTCTGATTTTCCGATTGATATTGGATGTTTTGCAATGTTTCATCACATTTTGTTTCTTTATTTGTACTTATTCTTTATGAAACAATCTTGTTGATAGCCTTTTAGATCTTGTTTCAGTGAACTGTTCCTTTTGTATTGACTTTAGCATATTTTTCATTGTATCTTGCCAATAGCCTTTCAACGCCGTCGGTGCTTTTATTATTTATACCTTTAAGTGCGTATCTATATCATGTGTTTAAAAAAGCACTTGCTGTTGTTGGTTCCTACATCCCTGCCCCACACATACACACAATTTTCTAAAATGTTTCTTGGTAAGCCGGTGTCAATGACTTGCATGCCAACGTTGCAAATCTGTCATACTTAATCTGAGTATACTCATGCGTTGGGCAATGTGATTATATGTGTTCTTAACGAACAAAACACTGGCCGACATTCAAGAAGCGTAGCGAATAACCCAAATGACATGGTCCTTACCAAAACATTTACTGATATTGAGTCTATGCTAGAAACAAACGAAAAACTTTAAAATGTATTCATATGTATCTCAATCGTGGGGCGTTGGTTTATTTTCTATTATGGTAATAACGACTATTTCAGTTATATCATTTTCTAACACTAACAGATAACGAAAACTGTGTGGATTACTTAAACTTTTACCATCTGGATAAGTTGATATTGCAATATCATCCCGCAATTATGCCCTTTGTTCGCTGTTAAATGGTAAATCAAACCATTTTCGATTTGGCTATATGCAAAGAAAACATCGTAAATAACACATACAATTTTGTAATACATGTAGTTCCTATTTAATACTTAATTATTAAGTAATGGTTATTTTTTATTTAAACCCAGAAAGAATGTGCATAGTTTGGTATCCGACTCTTATGATTCGCATCGGTATTGAAATCAAAACATTGAATTAATGCAATAAAGCCTATAAAACGGCGAAAAATAACTTTTTCGAATCGGCCGCGATATTATGACTTTCTTTTCATAACCACATGATTACCCACTCTGCATTGTCGGACCGTATTTGGTACAAAAACGAATATGTACAAGTTTGTACCATATTCGGCCGAATATGGTACAACTGTCTAATTGTACCATATACGTATCTGCAGTTTTGGGGTAAAATGCCTGACCGAATATGGTACAAACTTGTACCATATTCGGATGAAAAATGTACCACATTCGTTCCGAATATGATACACACTCATCATCGTAATCATCATCATCATCATCATCGTTATCTCATCATCATCATCATCATCATCATCATCATCGTTATCTCATCATCATCATCATCATCATCATCATCATCATCATCATCATCACATCAATTATCAACACCCCAATGATCATCATCGTTGTTATCTTTACCAACACCACCATCATCATCACCATCAAAACCAACATCATCATATCCATTATCATGATCGTAATGGTGATCACAAAAGTTTTTTTTGTGATGATAATGACAGCGATGTTTTCGGTCGATAATGAGGATGTTGTGATGATGATGACGACGATGAGAATATCATCATCATCATCGGCCAATAAACATCGCCATCATCATCATCACAAATATTTTGTTATCATCATCATCATTATCATCATCGTCGGCCGATAAACATCGCCGTCATCATCATCTAAAAACTTATCATCATCATTATAACCATCATCATCGTCCGATAAACATCGCTGTCATCATCATCCCAAAACGTTTGTTATCATCATCATCATCATCATCATTATCATCATCATCATCATCATCATCACCACAATCATCAAACCCCAATCATCATAACCACTGTCATCATCATCACCACCACCATCATCATCACCATTTTTTTACCATCATCATCATCACAAATGTTTTGTCATCATCATCATCACATATTCATTTTACATTTTGTATTTTATAATTTGTTTCATTCAAGAGATTCAACAAACTTGTACTTTTTTCATTTATTGGTATACTGACAGGATTTTTCAAAGTAATATTGAAGAACATAGAACAGCATTTAAATTTTAATCCAACTGTAGCATTTTGACAAGACATAATATACATATATACATTCATTTTAGTAGCAGCCAAAATATCCCAAATGTGCTTCGTAAAAAGTTACCAGTAAATGAGCAAATGACAACAAATTTCCGGTAGAAGAACATAATCATCAATCACAAAAATAACATAACAGGTTTCCAAACACCGATATACATGTATATTTCACCTGTAATGTCTGTACATGACATCTATGATATCATACCAACCGATTCCACTAACACGCAAACGCAGCCATGCGTTTGCCCATTTTGGCCCCTTGATGATTTCTTTTATTGCCGAAATAAGACCGCTGTTTCTGCCCGCTCTTGTTAATAGGAAACGAACGCTAACAGGATTTCTGTTACTAGTATCTAGTCCAATATCCGGCCGAATGTAAATTCTAGGTGTTTGCAAACTCATTGACCTTATTAAATCTCTAAAGGGTTTGCCGACCTTCGCCAACACAAACTGGATTGACGGGTTTGATTGTATGCAGAACTTAAAAATTTCAACTTGAATGTGAAGTGGTAACATCAGAATTGGAAAAGTCGTTCGCTTCTGTGCCCTCCTATTGTTTATCATATCTTGAAGCTCTTTCAGGGCTGAACACACAGAGACGTCACCGTTGTCGCCAGAGTCACCGTTGTCGCCGGAGTCACCGTTGTCGCCAGACGCAGCGTTGTCGCCGGAGTCACCGTTGTCGCCGGAGTCACCGTTGTCGCTGGAGTCACCGTTGTCGCCGGAGTCACCGTTGTCGCAAGAGTCACCGTTGTCGCCAGACGCAGCGTTGTCGCCAGATGCAGTGTTGTCGCCAGACGCAGCGTTGTCGCCGGAGTCACCGTTGTCGCCAGACGCAGCGTTGTCGCCGGAGTCACCGTTGTCGCCGGAGTCACCGTTGTCGCTGGAGTCACCGTTGTCGCCGGAGTCACCGTTGTCGCAAGAGTCACCGTTGTCGCCAGACGCAGCGTTGTCGCCAGATGCAGTGTTGTCGCCAGACGCAGCGGTGTCGCCGGAGTCACCGTTGTCGCCAGAGTCACCGTTGTCGCCAGACGAAGCGTTGTCGCCTGACGCAGCGTTGTCGCCAGACGCAGCGCTGTCGCCAGAGTCACCGTTCTGTTCTAAGCGTGATATTATGTCCTTGTACACGCGTTGAGTGATACGGATACTAACGTAATGCATGCCAAATCCTTCTGGGAAATACCCCAATGCAATTGTTCCAACATCACCATCGAACTTTCCATCTGCTGACACAATTGATGAGTGTTCTAGTCCTCGGGTAGAAACTACCAGGCACTGCAAATTATATTCTCTCATAAGTGCAATGAGCGTGAGGTTGTCGCCGTATGTCCCATTCTTATACATATTCTTAACGTATTCATCAAATGTTTCATCATAGACAAAAGTTTCATAGAAATATCTGTTTTCTACAATGTGATGGACTGCTTCCTTACGTAAAGCATCTACGTCTTTGTATATACCAATTTTACCAAGTTGATGCGATATAGCAGCAAATTGACAATTTCCATCCGGATTTGGGTCCATGGCAATATTCACCCCATCCAACAACTGCAGATTTTCATGGTGTGTTAAAACATGATAGTACTTAGTTCTGTGATTTTGTTTCTCTGAGCGGTTCTGTTTTAATGAATGTTTTTTAATTTTTCGTTGTTTCTCTAACGCAACAGTTAGGCTAGTCATGTTTTCGACCCCAACCGATTTGCTTACGAATCCAAGTTCGGGTTTGTTCGGTACTTAAAATGACACGATATAAACACCATTTCGTTTTACTTTTTCTACCTTGCCTTCGATAACATATCTTTTGGTTGGCACCCTGGATTTTCGAAAGGGATAGCGAATTAATACTGTCTCTCCTACTTTGTACTTGCTTGGGGAAGTTGCGTTTTTCAACAGCGACCTGTAAGCCTTTTTATTTGCTCGCCGTATGGTTTTCTTTATTTCACGAGAACTATGACGTTCTTTGGTAAAAACATGACTTCTTCCGTAGTAGGCTTCAAAGGGCGTGAGACCCCCAAGAACTCGTTTGAAACTTGTGTTTATGGCATAGGCTAAATCTTGAAGCCCTTCGACCCAGTTAAATCCACGTTTACTTTTTGTTGCAAATAGAATCTTGGCCTTTATAACACTGTTTGACCTTTCACACTTGCCCTGTGATTGAGGATGATACGGCCTACTATTGATCATTTTGATGTTGTACTTGTTCAACAAAAGTTTCATACTAGGGCCTTTAAATTCCAGTCCGTTGTCACATTGGATGATGTCAGGGGCAAGGTTAACCATCAACACGTCCTCTAATGCCTTTGCAACTTCACGCGAACTCTTCGTTTTCAGGGGTTTTGGCATAACGTACCTAGAATAAACGTCCACGACTTGTAGAATATAACTGTATGTGGACCCCTTGTAGCTAACACTTTGATTTTTCATGTTAATTATGTCAATCTGCCATCTTTTGCCTGGTTCCTCTTCTGTAATTGTCTTTGGCTTGGCTTGTTTGTAAATCTCGGATACTTCTCATGGTAATACTTGCTATTGTACAGTATTTCAAGGATAGCTTGTTCCGAGAACCCCGTGTAATTTACTTTCAGTTTGTTGTAAATAACCCTTGCTCCACATCCTTTGTTTTCCATGAACATCTTCTCAACAAATCTAGGAAGATCTTCTTTCACAAGGACTTGCTTTCCGCCACACAATAAAGAACCCCGGTCACCAAGCTCGAAGTCCTTACGTTTTCTAATCATGGCCAAACAATTATTCTCTTCAGGTGTCCGTTTCTTCACAGGGACATCGAACGATCCGTTTAAACATCTGACAATAATGTCGTACTTCGACCTGGGCAAGCACCCTAATTGCTTCCTTTTTCTCCTAATTGCTTCCTTCATCTGAAATAATATAATAAGTTATTATACATTTATACTTCATTAGTTAATAGAGCTTGTATTGAACACCGCGTGTCGAAAACGAATGTCTCACGACATGAGCTGAGCTAAAATCACTCGTCTGATAGCTCCGCTAAAATTTACAATCCGAACTTCCGGGCAATATGCGCAATGAAAGTAGCAAGTACTTCATGTAAAGTTTCATTGAAATCCAACCGAATTCAAATTCAGGGGAAAAATAGCGGGCAAACTTATGGCGGTCAACGGACAAACGGTCTGTAGAAACCAATGCTACGTGGATGGAAGGGATATAAAGAAGGGGCCCTGGGGGCCTAGGTCGCTCACCAGAAGTCACGACTAGGCAGGGTTCGAAGGTCAAAGACCTATAAACTCCATAAAATTTAAAATGTTCAAATCTACAGATTACAGGAGCTCGATCTGATTTTGGTGGAAAATACACTTTCGAAAAAATGACTGTAGCTTAAATATTTTAGCAGTTTAGGAGTTACGCACCCGGAAGGAATGCCACGGACAATTGGATAGACGGACGGACAACTGCAAATGCACTCTGAGGGGGGGGGGGGGGGGGGGCATAAAACATAAAAATCAATGCATGTTAAAACATCAATGCATATTAAGACAACTGAAAATTAAAATTATGTACAGTACTTACTGTCAAGAATTCTTTTGAAGTTTGAAGAAAGTTTGGATTTCAATTCTTTCTAGTCGAAAATCACAACTTTTCTTGCCGACCGCCAAGTCAAATATGGTTACTGACTTCTGAGTAAGACTCGTGTGCAAAATTCCCGCCTTTTTAAAGCGGCACGTTATCAAAGAAAAATCGGAAACTTCAAAGCTTTGTCGGCTTCTCAGCAATATGACGTCGGAACGACAAATCAACTTTACAAAGTAATGTTTAGGAATACAGTCACACCTGTCTAAAGCAGCCAGTCAAACATCCTTATTTTTGGAGAGATATATTCATTTAAAAGAGCTCAAAATCTCTTAAATCGGATTTTGGTGAAAATACACTTTCGAAAAAAAAAGTTTTAAAAATTTGAAAATTGCTATTAATGATCTCCACGAAAGTATCTGGCCCGCCCGGGAATCGAACCCAGGCCGCCTGCGTGCCAATCTGACGCGCA
The DNA here is from genome assembly GCF_020536995.1 of Dreissena polymorpha. NCBI lineage: Eukaryota > Metazoa > Mollusca > Bivalvia > Myida > Dreissenidae > Dreissena > Dreissena polymorpha. The sequence goes on along the minus strand of NC_068366.1, from coordinate 47,209,082 downwards.
ACCGACTGAGCTAGCCGGCGAAACAGTTACACAACCAGCAAAATCCATGTGAAGTGTGGTTAGGTTAGCTGTTTCTGTTACTGCTAGTTACGACGACGACGACGACGACGACGACGACGACGACGACGATGATGATGATGATGATGATGATGATGATGATGATGATGATGATGATGATACTTTTGTCACTTCCAATATTAGGTTAATACAATGTATTTGAGTTTGAAAAAAAGTTTACACATCGGCAGACTATTTCATTTATTAAGAAATACATAATTTATGTACCATATACGTAGGCCATTTTCATTTTTATGAGTTTTTTTGGTATGTACCAAATACGTTTTGGCGAGCATAGAAAAACTTATTCCAACCGAATATGGTACAATGTTTGTACCATATTCGGTCGAAAATTGTACCATCTTCGGTCCGAGTATGGTACATTTGTACCATATTCGGCCGAATATGGTACAAATGTACCATATTCGTTTTTGTACCAAATACGGTCCGACACTGCATCATCGTTTACTTAAGCAATATACCCACTGTTAGGAATGCGGTGAACGGCGTTTTCCCATAGTAAACTAAGTGGAGTTTGCAGAACCATTCAAGTTGATATACAATGAATGAAATGGAGCCTGGTTTGAAGGAAGTGAATCATCATGCGGATGTACATTATACATGATTGTCGTGTAACACTATATACTGTTTCGGCCTTGTTGCGCGTTATTTTCACGGGTATTAAATGTTTTCAAAACGACGGAAAAGAAAGGTTTTATCGGATACTAAACGATTTTAAAACGACGCCGATTGTTTGATAATACAATAAAAACGCAAATGAAGCATGCGCTCTAAGTTGGGCGAGTGTATTAATGTGCACCTGTGCATCAAAATGACAAGCTAAATATATTGGTCAATGCAATTCACGTATGGAATATCTTTAATGCGTAAACATGAAGGGGTTTTCCACATAAACTTCTCCGTAATATATGCTTGTAGTAGCATACGTTTGTTAAAATACTGGTTTGATCATTCTACTATCGTGCTATTGCCTACCGTTATTGTGCATTAATTTAAAAAAAATCCGACACGTCTGCAGAATAATGTTGTACAAAATATAAGCACACAATACATATTTTAATTGATTACCTCAGTTTTAACTATATTTATTTGTAGATGCTATAATTGTCAAAGCGTTTATTGCCGCTGTCGTTGTTTGTATTGGCCAGTATTGTTTCAAATGTGTGCTTGATATTTAAGGTGCCTTTTCAATTATTGATTACATTATTTTTTCTCTTGTATACAAAACATTGTATTACGAAAATAATTCAAATAAACAAAAATTCAGCATCTACAGACAGTGCGTTTCCTAAACGGTTCGATTTTGGTTTATTTTATGACCGAATCATGGTGAAACTTTGTCAGAATGTTTATCTTGACATTTTCTAGACTGTGTTAATATCTTGAGCAAGTGCGTGCAAAAACTAGGCCACAATGTCAAAACTTATGGAAAAAAACAACAACATTGTTGTCAATCTAGAGGCTACACGAGGATTTTGTTATGGGTGAGGCAACTGTTATGGATATCAAATGAAGGAAAATTCGCGAGTAACTTCCCTTCGACTGCAATGTTATTGATGGTTGTTCAATTCTGTATAGTTCGTGTGTTTATGTTATTCGATGTTAAACTTTGGTTCCTAATCGAGAAGTATATGTATTTGCAGTGAGCACATTATTGGGAATAACTATTTGTAAAAATCCACTTTGGTCCCATTTTTGCATCATGTATTATTCGTTTGAAAACGGATACCCGTTGCCAGAGAGGCAACAATTAGGCCACGATTGATTGTAATACTTTCTGATATATACATAATGCACAGATGCTTGTCAATAACATTAATATATAATAATATCTTTGGAACAATCAAATACATTTAAGATAAATCATAAACAGTAAACAAGAGGGACGTCCATATTGTGAAAAAAAGAAAATAACAACAGAGTGGAACCCGTGACTTTCTGTCTTTGACTCCTATTCTGATGCATACATTCACAGCGCGAGGTTTCGGGCATGCTTTGGTTATCTTTATCGCCTACACTGAAGCAAATGTTTGCATTCACGTCCTCGTTTTTGTTCTTTTTTCTTACAGACAATGCCGAACGCCGGGTGAAATTTAATTTGGGAAAGTTTAACTGAGTAAATAAATTAATAGAAGAATATTTGTGAATAAATAAATTATAAATGAAACTTATGTTTAAATACTTTTCTGCACTGCACCTAAAAAGCATCAATTAATGTTAGAATTCGACGTCGATATTCTTGTATAATATGTCTTCAATATTATAAAACTAGACGTTGGGAATCATTAGAGACAGCTGGATAAATTTACTCGGGAAGATTTTGGTAAAGCATAATAAAATTATAACTGACTGACACGAGCGTATGAAAAAAATACACATGACAAAAACGTAAAATATGTATGTTTCATGTCTTAAAATACCACCCTTTGTCTTGTTCAGAAAAACTTCGTAGGTATGACTACAATAAAATACCGCAAATAAAAAGTAAAGTGTCGGGTCATATGGTATATAATTCCTATCTTACTAGAAGTTTATTGTGTTTTCCCAAAAATTTTGATACCTAAGCAAACCATCAAAGGCTCCATAGTGTTGCAATTTTCAGGGATAAAGTTCATAACATCATACCAAAGTACTCTACATTTTATTTGCAAACTCAGATAATAAATATATACACCAACTAAATGTATGAATAACTCTTTCAAACTTCTATATCATTTCATTTCTACGATCAATTCCACTCTCTCCTGATACTCTATGTTCCTCGCTGTTATTAACATCTGTCTACCCCCCCCCCCCTTCCCCCCCCCCCCTCCCGACCCCCGATCATATTTGGATGTTGATTTATGATATGAAACGATGAAAACATGGTATCCTGTTTTTCGATACTAAAATGAAATAGATGTTTTCATTAAATTACGTTGTATCTATCTGCATGGTTCGAAGTATGAGGAATCGGAATGCCAAAATAATGAACGCGTCGTTCGAATATTGACCTCGTCCTCACCGTGAAGTATTGTTCGCGGTTGTGCTGATATACATTGTGTATCTCATGGTATGAAATAGTATGATACTAAATAGTTAGGGTAACGAAAACCCGGGCCATATTCAAATCGCAAATTAGCTGGTTACCTGATACGCCTCTTTGACACCTGTAACGTGACCCGTGTCATGGAGAGCAACTTGGGGGTGATAGGCGCCAGCGTGTTACTGATGAGACACCAGTCAAGCGGGCAGGCAATTTTAGTAATAGCATTTGTTGGAAGGCTCTTGCGTGATAAATATTCTTAAAACGCTTGTCTTGCTTTATGTCATCGAGTCTGGGTGGCTATTTTATGTCTATTTTGAAGCGGTCAACATACTTCTATTGTATGTATTTCTTTTGACCTTGCAGTCAATGATAACCCATGAAAGTGCAAGCACTTATTTCCAATGGGGTCCTTAGGTTTTTGCTGAAGAGACAGCATGCAGAAGAGACAGTATGGAGATACAAGGAATCCGGGTGCGATACCCTAACTCTTTGCGAATAGATTCCTTGGTTCTTTTACGTGCTCAGTGTATAGCACCGATACACGCGAGAATTACCTGGTTTTCATACCAGTACATCTTTAGTTGGGTGGGAAACACTTGAAGCATTTCTGAAATTTCCAGTGCCCCGGCCAGGGATTGAACCGGAGACCTCTGGAAGGTAGACCATAGTGTTTCCACTCGACTACCGCACCACCTGTTTGCATTCAATGACAACTTTTTAAGATTGAGAATACACTGTATTTCTGGTGCTTTCTTACAAATGGATTAAATGCTTCGTATGCAAATAAAATTATCTTGGTGACACTCGAAGAATGTATTTTAAATTTATTTTAATTTATGTCAAAGCATACGTAAATATGCATTACAACCTAAGTACCCTTAACTTATCGACCACTTAGTAAAAGCAAAGCTTATGCACAGTTAATGTTAAACATATAGCTTACATAATTACATTCATTCTCTAATTTTCCATTCGTTCAATCATCATCAATATCTTCATCATTTTCTTCGTCGTCTTGATCAACATTCTTATAATTACCGTCAGTATCATAAGATACCTTATCGTAATCTCCTCGCCATGTTCGTCTTCATTGTCAGTATGAAGATCAAGGTCATCAACATTATCATCAGACACAAATAGAAGAATTTCAAACATTATCATTACTCGTTATAACATATTGTTAATGCAGGCATGGTTTCTTCATGTTTGATTTTCTTTAAGACACTGATCTAAACTGTTGACGATTTAAGTTTTAAACAAGCAACTTACTGTGAGTTATAATTCTTAGAACGGGTCTGCATTGCCATAATAAATGTGATTTAAATTACGGTCTTTTATTTTAAAATACTTGAAACGAGAATAATGTGGTCCATGGCAGAACAAACTGTATTAAATTTAAAAATACGAGTATACCTTTTTATATATATGTACAAATGCATACCTGAACGTTGGTACAAGTATATAGAGATATATAACTATAGAGGATGTAATTAAATTATTTGAGAACACATGTATGTTAATTATAGCGCAAGCAATTTATACAAATCTGCCTGAATAGACATCGCATTCCATCATTATCATTTTAGTACATGTATTTATATTATTGTACATGGATCTAAAAAAGTGTACATTCGCGCACATTTTAGAACACCTAGTTACATGATGTTGAAAAAAAAGTTGTTCTTGTTAATGTTTTCAAGAGCACTTTGTATTGTGTTTACGCAGCACATTTCATTGTAATGTTCATAAACATATTTATTGGTATTCTACGTGACTAAGTATGTACGATACATATTTATATGATGTGACCCTATTACAATACCGAGGTCTTTTGTTTAGAGTCACTTCGCGCAAGCGTAAAGCAGACGCTCTTATTACTAGTATTGCGTCTGCCCGTTAACTGTTCGATTGTGTGGTTATTACCGTTATCCGATCAAATGATCGTTGCTTTCCAGACATCATTCAATGGATGGTTATAAAATTCGTTTACTTTCTTAATATCGCCAATACACCGACCCCGTTTGAAGTACGTTCTGAAAAATGTGACTAAACGGGCTCGAACTGTGTGAGAACGGAGTGATCGTAGTAGCAACGTGTTACGAACTGTCTTCGAACTTTGTGGACGCCCTGGAACGGGGTTGAACAGGAGAGGTGTTTCAGAACTTTGAGCCTACTCAAAATTTTCTTCCGATCATCCCGTTCTACAATTAAACGTAGTAACAACGTAGTTGGAAACGGAATGGACGTACTAAGAACGGATAGGTCGTATTAAGGTCGAGTTAGGAACGTGCCAGAACGTAGTGCGATCGAACCGAAATTACCTGTACGATGCCACACAGATCGAGTCCGTTTCTGTCCTTCCAATCCGTTCTCAGACCGACCCCGTTCGCACTACGTCTCAAGTACGATCTTGTTTCGTGAAAATAAATAAAAACTAAAAGATAAGTTCTTACAACGTTTGCAACACGTTCTACGAGTTCTCAGTACGTTTGTAGTACGTTGTACTCGTTTTAAGGAGTTCACAGTAGGTTCCAAGTACGTTGTACTCGTTTAATGCAGTTGTTACAACGTTCAAAACGTAAATACGTCCAAACAATGTGCATATACATAGAGGTCGCTGTCTCAAAATTCATCATTTGTGATACTTAGTTGAAACATGGACAATCTTGGAGCTCTTAATTTTGTAAATGTTGGCTTCGTGCAATTTATGCTAGAAGCAGAGCAGCAATATACTGTTTTGTTGGGCCGAGAAAGAAGGCGGAGACGACACAGAACTTGTTGGGTGAGAAATTTGGGTGGAATTATTTCTTGGAGGCATTACAAATGTACGTCTGGTCGGCTCAAAGCGTGAAACATAAATGACAACTGGCAGGAACGTAGTCGGTTTTATAATCTCCGTGCAGAAAATGGCTGCAACTACGTCCTAAACGTACTAAGAACGTAGTAGGACGGAGTGAGAACTGCCTTTGAACGAGTTACCACTGCACAACAAATAAAGAAGAACTGCGTACGAACGTTATCGAACTGGCTGAGGACGGGCTCGGTCTGACTGGAAACGGTATACCAACGGGGAAAATGGGGAAATTGACCCGATTTGAACTGGATAAAGACGGAGTGGAAACGGGATAGGACGGGATAGGAACGAGCTGCACGTAGCGCGAACTGTGCATGAACGTTATTTAGTCATATTGCAGATTTTTTTTTTTCTGACCAAAACAAGTTCACATCCCGTTCTGCATTTTCTTCAAAACGTGGTCGAACTGTCTTAGAACGCGCTTGGTGTATGGGGCCCTTTAGCTTATTCTTGAACTCGTTCAGGAACGTTTGCTCCCTTAGTGTATCAGTTAAACTTAATGTACACGTTAAATATTTAAAAAAAAATGTTTGAATAAATTACATATTGCTTGAGATCATAAAGTAAGGTAAAATTTAAAAATCTAAAAAAAAATCTGTTCCCATGTCGTTTTTTTTCTAAATTTACAAATGCAAATGTATACGATCGTCAGGGGTTAGATAAACAGTTTGGCTGGATTTTCATTATTACGGCTTGATACCTAGTACTGTACCTAGTTTAAGTAATTGCAAACAAATTACAATACGCGAATGGTGGTATTATAAAGAATCGGGCACTTGAACATAATGTATTTGTGCTTTATTCATTAATGGATAATACATGTATGTAACAATCGCGTGTATCGCACGATGTATGTTGTTCTTCGCGTTAAACAATAAAACAGGGATGGTATACTAGTAATAAAAACAAGCGAACCATTTTACAAACACCACACAGGTGTATGATTTCGAACAAACCCCATTAAAATACCATAAACGATTGTAACAGAGTAATAAATATTTGGTATTCTTGTCATATTCGGGTTTCAATTTGCATATACATAGAATATCGGACATGAACAACTTGTGAATGAATTTTCTTGTAACGCCCCATATTCACATTTCCATTTAATGGCTGACAATGTCCAGGTTAAACTTAAGTCAATCTACACAATCCCAATGTTGTTGGTAGTTGTGAAATCACAAATCAAGAAAATTGCATCCATCTGAAAGCGATTCGTGTAAATGAAACATTGACAATAAATGTAAGCTATTGTAATTTTCTATGACGTTTGTGCTCTTAAGAACACCTGTTTTATTTAATCTGAATAGAAATATGCTTACGACGATACACTGAAATAAATGCAGACAAAGAAAAGAAGTTGGAACCAATACAACATGCCGCACGGTTGTTCGGGCGCTCGTGCCATGCACGTAATCTGAATGTTCCCACGTATCGGCGCCAGATGATAAGAAACATTCTCCTAGAGCATCAGTCTAGATAAAATACAATATCAAGCAATCAAGCATTTTGTGATAAACACGTATCCAATGATGTTAAACCTCGCGTTTCGTGGAATTCATTTTCTACAAAAAAGCGGTATTTTGTACACACTGGTACAGTCGAAAGCTTATCATTAGGTTGAACAGCATTTGGCCTCCCAATCAAAAACAAACATTTGTGACAGCAGATTAAAACTGTAAAAAGCTTTTAGATGTACTATACTTATTTCAAATGGCCGATTTCCATCATCTCAGCACATTACATAGCTACACACACATATGAATCCAAAGGGGGCGCCAATGAGGAAATTATCATAATATTAATAACCAAAATCAGTGTCACATATTTATGATCTACGTTTGTTTATATTTTGCCCATTTTAGGGACATAATCTGTTTTTCTCTCATTAAAAGGACTTGATAAACAAAGCAGCATTATCCATTATGTATGCATCATGTTAGACAAACACAAAAATAATGACTAAGACACATATTCAAAATATTGTTTCGGTGATTGATAATCGTTGATCAAACTCGATAAAAACATGCTTAACTTTTTTAATCAAAAGGCGGGACTTAACTTGCATTATGATCTTAAGCCTGAATGGCAAAGTGGTAGCGCTTTTCATTTTTTCGTCATTGTCCCTTGATCTAGTAATGCTGATCGTCAAAAATTGGTATTGAACTTTCCTCATGATTTACAAATTATTACATAGTGTTCCAATTAATGCAGCTTTGGTGTGTATTCCAAACATCATGTTATAACATTTGAACAATTATTTTCTGTGAATAAGTCCCTGTAAGGATAATCGCTATGTACGGTTAGATATCTCAATATTTAAGCAATCATATACATCTGTTAAATCGATCTGTACGCATGGCTTTGTAGATTGGAATACAGAATATTTACATAATGCCCTTTTGCATAAATGCGATGAGCAACGCTCAAGAATTGTATTGACAATCACAGCATTAACACACGTTGAAAGAGAAAGTAAAAAAACAACTGAATACTACGTGTGGAATATATTTTAAGGCGTTACAACTTCATTTGGTTGCACGTGTGAAATTTATCTTGCGTTCTCGTCGATAATACTTGTATGACAATCGATCGCGCATTTGTTAACCCATGAATGCCTAGTGGACTCTCCCATCCTTCTTAATTGGATCAATTTATTTCCAAAATTAGGGATGTGTAGTATATTTTTCTATATTTAGAATATTTCTTACAGAAATTCCTTTAAGCTATTGTGAAAATACTGAGCTCAGGCCGGGAATTGAACCCACGACCCCCAGAGTGGTAGTCAGACACTTTAACCACGTCGCTAAAGAGCTAGCCCAACAGCAAGGCTGTTGGAAGTGACCTTATTTCACTACACTCCTCCCCCTTTTAATGTTTCAAGGCCCAGACACGCCCGCTACTGCATGTCTTGCATCCGCATGGCCCTCCCAGAAACTATTAAACAGCTCAGACCCATTCCCGCATTAACAGTTCTTTTTTGCCTCGTCTCCGTTAATGTGAAAATACTGAGCTCAGGCCCGGGATTGAACCCACGACCTCCAGAGTGGTAGTCAGACACTTTAACCACGTCGCTAAAGAGCTAGCCCAACAGCAAGGCTGTTGGAAGTGACCTTACTTTTACTACACTCCTCCCCCTTTTAATGTTTCAAGGCCCAGACACGCCCGCTACAGCATGTCTTATGACACTTTTTGCTATATTAAAGTGTCGACCGCTTCACAAGCGGCTCCTTGAAGCCATTAGAAATGTTTCAAGGCCAGACATGCCTGCTACAGCATGTCATATGACACTTTTTGCTATATTATAGTGTCGACCGCTTCACAGGCGGCTCCTTGAAGCCATTAGAAAGCTCACACCCACGTTCTGAATCACAGTTCGTTTTTGCCTCGTCGCCATTATTGTAAAAATACGGAGCTTCAATGGGGGATCGAGGGCCTGAGCTTTTAATTCCGGGCCTTGCATAAAACTTCTGTGTATTGATTGCATCTTACACAGTTCGGATCACTGCAGAAGTTTAATACCTAAATAGTCCAAACGATGTATTTAAACCAAATTATGTTGAATAATATTGTTAACCAATGTTCACTTAATTAATTGCAACAATAGCCCACCATACCAACCAAACTGGTCAGAAGTATACGAACAGCCAAGTTCCACTCCCTCCGTCTTTACAACTGCAGCATAGTATCTGTTTGCAAACTGCAAAAAAAACACCCTGTGTGCCCCCGAAAACTGCAAATGCGAGAAGTCCCTGTGCGCAAACTGCGACGTACCCCTGTGCGCCTCCGCAAACTGCGAAAACGGCTAGTACATGTTCACCTGTGTGCTCATAAACTCGTGACGTCACAGCAACAATTTTCTTTTCAAGAGAAACACTTATTAAACAAATTAATACTGCCAAACTGGCTCAAATTTGTTTAAAAATACTCTGTGCTGGTCGATCTGCACCGACGAACGTACTCTAGACGATCTCCGTTGTGAAATACGATGTTTCAATAGCACGTGGTTGCCAAACTGGCAAATGCAAAAAGTTCTTAATTACCCGGAATCCCGCTGTTCTTTAAGTATTTGCCTCGTCGCCAATAATGTATCTTTACTATTATCCAGGTAAAACTTAACACAGCCCTTGTATGCACTGACCGGCAGGAACCTGTTCAAATGGGGTGAAGATCAGCAAAAGACATTTGAGATGTTACGGGGTGCCATGATCAAGGCGCCTGTATTAGGTCTTCCGAATCACCAAGACCCATATATCCTTGATACTGACGCGTCCAACACAGCCATTGGTGGCGTACTCAGTCAAGTTCAAGGCGGTGTGGAAAAAGTGATTGCCTACAGTAGTTTCTCACTGACATCTGAACAGAGAAGATATTGCACCACCAGAAAAGAGCTTCTTAGCATTGTACGGTTTACTAGGCAGTTCAGATATTACCTGTTAGGTAAAGTCTTTACTGTCCGAAGTGATCATTCAAGTCTTACATGGCTATTGCGCTTCAAAGAGCCACAAGGACAGTTGGCCCGTTGGATGGAAGAATTGGCACAGTACCACATGATCGTGCAACACCGACCTGGAAAAAATCATGGAAATGCTGACGCGTTATCACGTCTTCCAGACACATTGAGTCCATGTCCTTCGTATCTTGCAGGAATAATACCTGCCGACTTGCCTTGTGGTGGTTGTCACTACTGTGCCCGTGCACATGATCAGTGGGCTGCATTCACAGAAGACGTCGACGACGCCATTGGCCTAGTAGAGCAGGGCAGTTTCCAAACGAGGGTTGACCAAACAATGTCAGAACATGAACAATCAGTTCGCATCGAAGGAGCAGTTTGCTCAAGTACACCGTCGGATGGCACGGAAGTGGAGAACGTTCAGCCAGTTTATGACGTTTCCAATAGACAAGAGACAGCTGGTCAGCTAGGATCATATCCCTGGGATCCTGGGGGGCGAGACGATCACTCATTCATGCCAGGTGGTGGCAACAAGAATCCAGCAGAAGCCTGTAACCAGGGCAATGTAGTTTCGAACCATGACTTTCCCAAATGTCAGTTTGACAATTCTAGAACTATGGAAATAGGGCAAAGTAACGCGGCTTTCCAGATTTGTGCTTTCACACCCGAAGTGATTTTCTGTGCAAGTGTAAGTGTAAGATCACCTGAAGAGTCACAGGGCGATAATGCATGTTGTTGGGGTTTCACATTCAAAGAATTGGAGGAAAAACAAGCGGAAGACAACAAATTGGCCATGTTACTAGCCTTTCTGAGGGACAAAACCGAACCAGATGAGGGTAAACTGTTTCTTTCCAGTCCGGATGCAAAATACTACTGGATTAACAGAGATATGTTCAAATTGGTGCAGGGTGTTATTTTTCGCATGAAACCTAACTCGAAGGACTTGGAATTGGTGGTACCCACTGACTTACAGACCCAAGCTATTGAATGGCATCATGATTTACCTTCGGCTGGGCACCAGGGTGTGGCCAGGACCAAGGCGAAGATCCAGGAAAAGTTCTTCTGGCGACATATTTCCAAAGATGTAGAGCGATACGTGTTGACCTGCGATGTGTGCAATCGCAATAAGAAAAGTAAATGCTATGGGAAAGCTCCATTGACAGAGTACCAGGCAGGGGCTCCGATGGAGAGGGTTCACATAGATTTCTTAGGACCGTTGCCACGTACATCTAATGGGAATGAGCATTGTTTAATGATGGTGGATCAATTTACCAAATGGGTCGAGTGTGTGCCATTGCCATCCCAAAAAGCAGAGGTTGCAGCAAAAGCAGCTATAGACACCTTCTTTACTCGGTTCGGGTATCCTTTTCAGTTGTTTTCTGACCAAGGACGGAATTTTCAAAGTAAGGTCTTTGAAGCAGTTTGCAAGGCTTTACAAATTCACAAAGCAAGGACCACACCTTATAGACCATCTTCCAACGGACAAGTTGAGAGGTTCAATCGAACATTAATGGATGCGGTTCGGTGCTTCATTGGAAAAACACATAATAAATGGGATGAGAAAGTGCAGCAAATAGCTGGGGCTATAAGGGCCTCTGTAAACCGCAGCACTGGGTATACGCCCAACAAATTGATGTTAGGGCGCGAAGTTAACACTCCAGCTCAACTGATGTTCCCAATGGCGACAGATAAACATGAAGATGTGGACGAATTTGTCTGCGACCTTCTGGGGACCATAAGCTTAGCCCATGAAACAGCAAGGGCCAATCTCAGGACAGCATCAAAACGTATGAAGCGAGATTACGACGTAAGGGTGTTGCTGCGTCCCTACCAGGAGGGTGATGTGGTTTATCTCATGGACACCGCAGTACTGAAGGGAAAGTGCAGGAAACTCTGCTCACCATGGAAGGGTCCAGGTGTTATATCAAAGAAACTCTCTGCATACCTGTACCAGGTGAAATTGCGGAACTCTGTTTTTGTGGTGAATCACGACAGAATGATGCCATGCCGGGATAGGAAGTTGCCTGCATGGATTGTGCAACATCGCAGTCAAGATCAGGTTGATCCGGACAATCTTGAAGATGAGGAACTGCACTGCGTCTGTGAAAAACCGTGGCAGGGACGCTTCATGATCCAATGTGACTTTTGTGACAAATGGTACCATGGGTCTCGTGTTAACATTTCTTTTTTGCCTGTATGAACACTTACGGAGCAGTTTGCCCCATTGTTTTGTTTGTATGTTTCAGATTCAATGTCATCTTTCATTAAGGAAGTCGAGGCGCTGCTAAGCCAGGGGATCCTCTACAAAAGCCCTGACAAGTTTGCTCTGGGGATTGGACTGGCCATGGCTCAGGACAGGGAGGGTGCCCTTCGCCTCCTAGAGGGGATGGTCAGTTTGGCCAAGACCCAGAAAACGAAGACCAAGGGAAAGGAGGACTGGCTTAAGAATTTATCAAGATCGCTAGATACCTATCAGATAGTGGACAGGGAATGGATCCACGAAAATGTATTCCCACTTCCCCAGCGGCCAAAGAAAAGGGAACAGGAGTATAATCCCGGGGCAGGGCAGCGAGATATTCGTTTGGGTCAGGCTGGGTTTAGTTTAGATCAGGCTTGTTACCTGGGAGATGAACTGCTCAACGTAGAAAAGCTTCTCGGAAAACCTGGCACTCCCAGCCACAATGAAGACCTTGGTCCGGATCCTGATATCCTGTTGGGAACGCCGAGTCCCAGAAAGTGTCTGGACAAGTCATCGACGGCAGTTTGCCCGATGGAGGTCAGTTTCCCTGGCGAGGACAAGGTAGAAGCTACAGGAGGTCACACAGACTCGGGCGCTGCTGGTTTACCCTTGGGAGAGGTCGAGGGTGACCCGTCCGAGGATGCAAGTCGCACGTCCACAGGAAGAGATGAGCGGGTTCTCTATTCTCGTGAAAACCAAGTCAGGAGCTCCGAGAGTCACCGGGAGGACAGAAGCAGGCTTTCAGGGGAGAGGGTAGAAGACCGGAAGTGGAGTCAGGCGAAGAAAAGAGATACCAGGTCAGAACCTGCACGGAAAGTACGCCAGATGCCAGATACAAGTTCCGGGGGCAATCTCCGAGTGTCAGTCGAAATACCGAAGAAGATTAGGCTGACCAGGGACAGTTTGCCCCAGGTCCAGAAGAGGTTAGAATGCCAGCGCCGGGTCGAGAGGCTAAGGAGGAACCATACCTGCTGTGTCCCTGGTTGTGACAGCGTTGGAGTTGAATTCGAAAAGGTCCATGCGATGACCAGGCATGTGCCAACAGTTTTTGATGGACGGTTGGCTGATCCAAGTGACATAGTTCAGGGAATGCGGGTCCGAGCATTGTTGCAGGTTGCAACGTGGCTACTTGGCAGACCAGGGACGCTCCACGACCTGCTGGATCTGGTGAACGCCCAACACTTCCTAGAGTCCCGTGAGACGACTCACCCAAGATCATCCTCTTGGTCTACCTTGGAAGGGTTTTGTAGGTATTTACGGGAACCAGTTCCAGCGGAATTCACCCTTGCAACCGTCAACAGTGTCACAGGACTTCTTCACTGGAGAGTTCTGTACCTGTTGGCAGCCTTGCTGCAGCCCAGGGATCGCCTTTATTGGATGGAGCAGTTTGCTTATCCCCCAATCGTGGTTGAATCTCTCCCAGAAGCATTTCCACCCTGATCGACTCAGACGTGCCGCCAATATTCACGGCACCATAGAGGACGTCCTGGCTTTAGGAGTAGAGCAGCAGGTGGTAAGACTCAAGCTTAAACACGTGGTGGCAAGTTTCTGCGACCCAGAGACGTACCCATCGTCAAGAGATGTTGATACTTTTCCACCGGAAGTCATCGTGGCGGTTGGGATTCACCCTAAACATGCAGTAAACCCGAAGAGGATCCTCACAGACGCTTTGGAGAGGTTGAGCAGTTTGCTCACTAATCCGCGGGTTGTGGCGATTGGTGAAGTAGGGTTGGATCACTCGGTGGACCCGGCAGACTGGTGGTACCAGATGAAGCTGCTGCAGAAACTCCTGCCCATCATCCGAGAAAACAAGGTTCTGGTGCTCCACTGTCGGGGAATTACCGGCGACAATGGTATGGAGGCTCATCTGTTGTTGCTTCACCTTTTAAAGCCCCTTTCCAGACAACAGAGGATTCAGCTCCATGCCTTTAATGGGAACCAACTGGTGGTCGGGTGGTGGCTGGAAGTTTTCCCTAACACCCACTTCAGTTTTAACAGGAGTGTTGAAAACTTCACCCCGGAGCAAGTGGCCGCTGTACTCAGCATGCCTGAGGATCTTCTCCTTATTGAAACAGACGCCCCTTACTTTACGAGGCCCCATATGAGGTTTTCGGCGCCAGCGGAAGTTGGGGATGTGGCGGCGATGTTGGCGGGACTTCGAGGGGTGACGACGCAGCATATCCTGGAGATCACTACAAGAAACGCCGTCAACCTGTTTGGTGAGATCCCCACAGGGCAGGTTGCCCTGTAGATCAACCCTAGTAATTGATGGTCCTCAATGTATGCCAGTTTGGCGATCCAGGATGGGCACGAACAACAACACCCAGCAGATGGCTGACTATTACCTGCGGCGGAGGTACCGGGTTCCGGGAAGCGGCTCCAACAATAAAGACGGGGGGAGTGTTGTGGCTGACCTGCTGGACTGTTGTGTGTGACCTGGCGGAAGCGCGTTGGGAGCATGCGCAGTGAGACGAGGCGCCGAGCAAATAAAGACGATCTGTGAAATTACCTGTTATATTTAAATCATTAAAGTGTTGTTATATCCTTATCAGTCTGTGTTGTCAGTACGCGGAAAGTGAAATAAGAGTATTTACATCATTAGCGACGTGGTTAAAGTGTCTGACTACCACTCTGGAGGTCGTGGGTTCAATCCCCGGCCTGAGCTCAGTATTTTCACATTAATGGCGACGAGGTAAAAAGGTACTGTGAATGAGGGAGTCGGTCTGAGCTGTTTAATGGTTTCTGGTAGGGCCATGCGGTAGCAAGACATGCTGTAGCGGGCGTGTCTGGGCCTTGAAACATTATGCATCATGCATCGTCTCATCTGGGTCTACGCTGTTTGCCAAGGCCTTTTTTCTAGACGCTAGGCATAAATGGGTTAAATATCGAAATAAAGAAAGCATGTTCGGTTTACTAGTATGATTCACAGAGGAAAGTTACGTCCCGTTCTGTTAAATATACGAGAAAGAAAAGTTACAATAATTCGTCATTAACTAAACTGTATGACGGGCGGTGTGTAACCCACGCCAATCGCCCCCAACCCCACTCCACCCTCACATACAGACACGCACACACAGACACACACTATTCATTTAATGCCGAATATACAGAGTGTAAGCATCTCAAAGTCATTATAAATTAACAAGATTGCCATCTTACGCAAGGATGCCCTACAACACAAATATGTTTGTTTTAATACATAATTTAATTAAATGGGAAGCGTTACAAAAATATATTCTCATATAGTTTGCAGCTATTCTTGTTTTAACTTTACACGATTTCCTAAACATTGCCACTTAACGCGCTACGCAACTGCTCGCGCGTTGTTAATAATAGAAATAATGTAAATTGATGAGGGTCTGTTTTATTGTCATTATGTAAACGATAATGATCTAAAAGTAAACTCTCGAATAGGCTATTAAAGTAGGTTTGATACATCCGCAAAGCGATCTTCGTTAATGTATTGTCTCTAATTACACAGCGTCGACACTATATCCAACTTAACATTTGCAACTTACTACTCACAAATTTTTGTGTTTGTGTCTAACCTCAAGTTTTTCTGTTAATAATGATGATGGCTATGATGATTATAAAATACTGCAGCTGAATTTGCTGTTGAATGTGCTGATGCTGATGTTGATAGTGCTGCTGATGATATTGCTGATCATAATAATAATGGTAACGATGATAATAAAATGCTGCTGTAGAGCCCGCTGCTGATGATGCTGATTTATTGCGTTATTTAGTCCACTGCTACTTTTTCTAATATTGATTGTGATTATGAATAAGATAAATATGAATTTGAATATGAATTTGAATATGAATTTGAATATGAATTTGATTATTATTATGATGATGATGATGAGGAGGAGGAGGAGGAGGAAGAGGAGGAGGAAGAGGAGGAGGAGGAGGATGAGGAGGATGAGGATGATGAGGATGATGATGATGATGATGATGATGATGATGATGATGATGATGATGATGATGATGATGATGATGATGATGATGATGATGATGATGATGATGATGATGATGATGAGGATGATGATGAGGAGGAGGAGGAGGAGGATGATGAGGAGGCTGCGGTGCGCCTGCGGCTGCTTACGGATGCGACTAGCTGCTGATGCTGCTGCTGATGCTTGCTGATGATGATGCTGCTTCTGATGATGATGATTGATGATGATGATGATGATGATGATGATGATGATGATGATCTTATTAGGGTCCATGCAAAAGCGTCGGTACACTAATCGCTGTCTGGGGCAAGTAACTAGATTTAAGCGCAGTTTACTTGCAACACGCCCATTATCTTCCCCAACTACAACTCCACAACGTTCAGTGCATAACTGAAATTCTAGCGAAATTCGAAACGGACCATTTCGTGGAGAAACTTTAAAATGTTTATAAAAATCATGGACTCGTATTGTAGAAAGTAGAAAATGTCAAGAAATTTTGAGCGTGACTGACAAGTATGAAACATAGGATGTTTTAATGTATTTTGTGTCAAGACAGTTTTATTAGTGTTATTTAAGATTGTCTTGAACCGGTGAGGATATTTAGTGTGATTTTTTGTATTTCGTGAAGGATTGTTTTTTTTATTCGAATTTAATTGTAGAAAGAAATGGTGACACGCCTGCAAATAGCCTGTCTCTGCGCAGTGTATCTCGTTAAAGGTAAGCGAATGTTTTGTCTACATTCTTTATATAACAATAGCTTACTTACTGTACATAAAGTACATTATGCAATTATGCAAATCATTTCTAATAAATGGTTATTAATATGCAAATATTTTGTCTGTATGGATAAAACGTTTTTAAATGATGCTCGAGCGATATTTTAATACGAAAGAATTTTATTCAAATGAAATTCGAAAAAGAATCGCTAGAACTTACTTTTTGAATAATAAATGTATTCATGTTTTAAGTAGAATTCAGTGCCTCTGATTGTTTTCTTTAATGTACCTGTTCCCTACGGGCACAAATATGTAAAATATCTGAGTGTCGCGCGTGTGTGTTGTAATTATATAAAGACTCAAAGTAGTTGGAGTTTTCTCAACATTAATCCGCTATCTGACAAATATGGGCTTAATGCATAGGAGTAAGTGCATCCCATATAAGCTTGTGCAGTCCACATGTCATAATCAGGGACACTTTACGCATGCACTGAATTTTGTTTAGAATATACCTCCTTTACGGGAAAAAAATCCATAAAAGCGGACATTGACGACCCTGATGAGCCTATGATATATTCGGAAGTTAGTGATACGAGTCTATGTCATAATATCGAATTAGTGATATGAGCGTATATACTTGTCTAGAGTTAGTGATACGAGTCTATATCATACTATTGAATTAGTGATATTAGCGCATATAATTGTCAAGAGTAAGTGGTTGTCATACTTTTAGTTAATTATAGCAAAAATTGAAGTTAGTGGTATGAGTGAATTTAAACATCTGGAGTAATTGATACGATTAATACTCTGACGATAGTAATATGAGAGTACCGGTAAGTAATACTCAAAAAGTGATTCGAGTTTGTGTTTGTTTAGCATTCTTGGAAAAAGTGATTAAAGTGAAGTTGTACTTTTAAGTTAGAGCTATCGGACTGTGTCATTTTATGGAGTTAGTGATACGAGTCTTTATCATACTCTTGAGTTAGAGTTACGAGTATTTGTCATACACTTGAGCTATAGTTACGAATCTTTGTCATATAATTGAGTGATAGTTATGATTCTTTGTCATATTATTGAGTTATAGTTACGAGCCTTTGTCACAATATTGAGTTATAGTTACGGGTCTTTGTCATATTATTGAGTTATAGTTACGAGTCTTTTTCGTACTCTTGAGTTATAGTTACGAGTCTTTGTCATATTATTGAGTTATAGTAACGGGTCTTTGTCATATTATTGAGTTATAGTTACGAGTTTTTTTCGTTCTCTTGAGTTATAGTTACGAGTCTTTGTCATATTATTGAGTTATAGTTGCGGGTCTTTGTCATATTATTGAGTTATAGTTACGGGTCTTTATCGTACTCTTGAGTTATTGTTACGGGTCTTTGTCGTATTATTGAGTTATAGTTACGGGTCTTTGTCATGCTCTTGAGTTATAGTTACGAGTCTTTGTCATACTCTTGAGTTATTGTTACGGGTCTTTGTCATATTATTGAGTTATAGTTACGGGTCTTTGTCATATTTTTTAGTTATAGTTACGGGTCTTTGTCATATTATTGAGTTATAGTTACGAGTCTTTGTCATATTATTGAGTTATAGTTACGAGTCTTTGTCATATTATTGAGTTATAGTTACGGGTCTTTGTCATATTATTGAGTTATAGTTACGGGTCTTTGTCATATTCTTGAGTTATAGTTACGGGTCTTTGTCATATTATTGAGTTATAGATGCGGGTCTTTGTCATATTCTTGAGTTATAGTTACGGGTCTTTGTCATATTATTGAGTTATAGATGCGGGTCTTTGTCATATTATTGAGTTATAGTTACGGGTCTTTGTCATATTATTGAGTTAAAGTTACGAGTCTTTTACATAATATTGAGTTATAGTTACGGGTCTTTGTCATATTATTGAGTTAAAGTTACGGGTCTTTGTCATATTATTGAGTTAAAGTTACGGGTCTTTGTCATATTATTGAGTTATAGTTACGGGTCTTTGTCATATTATTGAGTTATAGTTACGGGTCTTTGTCATATTATTGAGTTATAGTTACGGGTCTTTGTCATATTATTGAGTTATAGTTACGGGTCTTTGTCATATTCTTGAGTTATAGATACGGGTCTTTGTCATATTATTGAGTTATAGTTACGGGTCTTTGTCATAATATTGAGTTATAGTTACGGGTCTTTGTCATATTATTGAGTTATAGTTACGGGTCTTTGTCATATTATTGAGTTATAGTTACGGGTCTTTGTAATATTATTGAGTTATAGTTACGGGTCTTTGTCATATTATTGAGTTATAGTTACGGGTCTTTGTCATATTTTTGAGTTATAGTTACGGGTCTTTGTCATATTATTGAGTTATACTTACGGGTCTTTGTCATATTATTGAGTTATAGTTACGGGTCTTTGTCATACTCTTGAGTTAAAGGCACGAGCCTTTGTCATATTCTTGAGTTATAGTTATGTGCCATTGTCATTCTATATTATTTCATTAATGTTGTAGAAGTGTTTTGTGAAAGGCGTTATTTCAGGCCCGTAGTTATCGCAGACTGTGTGAAACATTGCAGTTAGAGGTTTGAGTTGATGTGACCAGATATGATAGGACTGTTAATTTATTAAGATTGCATATAACAATCAAAAACCTGTAGCACTTGCTATTTTCTTCCGTGAGGTAAATAAGTCAGTATTTTTTATTATTTCGTGAACAAAACAACTCGACAGGGAAATATAAAAGTCTTTTTGACAAGGTTTCTTTCATCGCAGCTTCCATTAGGAAGAAAAAGAACTTAAAATATGAATTTTCTTATGTATTGTATCCAGTCTCAGCGAGTTTGTTTTATTCAAATAATAACTTCCTGTTGTTGTTTTTTTTTCGCCAATCATAAATGCATTGAATTGTGACACATAATGACAGAAGCATGTACCGGGTAATTACAGCTGATAATACGACGATCACAATTGACGAAACGCGAGTGTAAGAGTAGCTCCACCATGGCCTGGGTGGTAATATAATGATATCACGTGAGCCGCGCTCTGTGAAAACCGGGCTTAATGCATGTCCGTAAAGTGTAGGCCCATATGTGCAGTCTGTACAGGCTGATCAGGGACGACACTTCCCGCTTTCATGGAACTTTTCGTTTAAAGGAAGTCATAATATAATCTTAACGACAATCCAGTAAGCCGAAAAGTGTTCATGATTAGCCGGACTGAATTGGTTAACCTAAGACAACATTTAATGAATATGCATTCAGAAAAACTTAGATATTTGTATTGATAATAATCAATCATAATCGGAAAAAAATAAAAGAGAGCTTGTTGCGCCTTTCGTCATTTTTGGACAAATCGGTCATAACCGACAATGCGTTTAAATTACCGTAAAATCAAGAGCCTGTGTTATGCAGTGATAGCGTCCCGGGTCCGCCCCCTGTGAAGACACATCATGTTTTTCTATATTTTGTCTTTGTTCTTATATTCATTTGAAACTTGTCCAAATATAACAGTTTTCTTAGTAACATCATCTAATGAATTAAAAATGAATACAAAAATGTATTTACAACTCCATTTGAAATGATACAATTATTAAGGTAATCGTAACAAAATAATAAGTTCGAGTGTTTTGTTCGACTGGCTGAAATTCGTTAACACGAGCATCATCAACACAAAACATATTACAAATATTTAGATGACCGAGCAGTGAGCGCGGTAACCAGAGGTCTGAAATGTGAACACCGACTGGAACAAAGTTCTACCTTGTCTATTTTCGCTCTTTCGAAAAAGTACGTGATTTGATATACGCAATATATTCACCCTTTTGCGAACCTGCCATTAAGCGAACGGGTTCTTATAATTCTGTTCCTTTTTATTTGAAATGTTTTCAAGATGTTTAATCTTAGGCCACTCCAAACTGATTTGTTGGTCTACGGATTTTTTTGAAAAAAAGTTGAAGAGGCGGGCGAAAAAAATTACATTTTTTGAAAACAGGAAAATTTTTGAGCGCGCGAAGAGCGAAGAATAAAAAAAATCACATTTCGATAGAAAAATATTGCATTAACAAGAGATACACGTTTAAACAGCTATAGTTTACATTCAAATCAATTCTTATACAAAGAAAATAATCTTTGTACAAACAAGCAATAATATATCTATGAGACTTGAGTTACATACTTTTCAAATAAAAATGCACTAAAATTAGGTTCCAGCACTTAAACTTTAAAATGTAGAACACAAGTCTAAAGCTAGTGTTTTCATATTAGGAATAGCATTACTTGTAAGTTTTAATTAAACATTTTCTAATACAACTTGTAAAATAATGTTTATATTTTTATATTGAATAACTCTTCCATGAAGATTATGCGCTGTTATATGAATTTGCAGCCGTTAAAGCTTCCGATATGATTTCCTGTCGGAACGATGCTACAGCAAATTGACGTTCAACGATATGAGGTCGATGTATATCGACCTCATATTTATAGGAGTAAGTTGCATATGACCTTTGACCACGAAATATAACCATATCATTGAAGTGAGGGACACATGTCTACCTACTGCTGCTTATATTTGTTCGAAGTTTTCAATAGTGACAGCTGTGAAAAGGTATACCATGTTGCAAGCTGTGAAAAGGTATACTATGTTGCAATAGCGTTTGAAGAGCGTTAGACTGAAGTTGTGGTATGTGACAGCAGTGGTATTGCCCCTGAAACATGATGGACTCTTGTATAACGACACAATGTCTAAGGCTGCAATCTTGAATGAGCAGTTTACAAGTGTGTTCACAGAAAAGGACCCAAGTAACATCCCAAAGATAAGCGGTACTCCATACCCTCCAATGGCAACCTTCAACATCGGAAATGAGAGTGTACACAAACTCTTGCGGAACCTGAACCCACACAAGGCAACAGGACCTGATGCCATCCCTACAAGGTTCCTTCAAGAATTTGCAAGTGAACTCTCACCTATGTTGACCCTCATCTTTCAGGCTTCTCTGTCACAAGCCTGTGTGCCTGATGACGGGAAGCAAGCATTGGTGGCTCCAATATTCAAGAAGGGCGACAAAAGCACACCTGCCAACTACAGGCATATCTCCCTAACCTCCATCTGCTGCAAAATCATGGAGCACATCATGCACAGCCAGATAATGCAGCATATGGAAGACCTGAACATTCTGTCAGACGCACAGCATGGGCTCAGGAAGCGCCGGTCATGTGAGACGCAACTACTCCTGACCCTACAGGACCTCTCGTCAGCTCTTGACTACGGTGAGCAGATAGACGCCATCTTACTTGACTTCAGTAAGGCGTTCGACAATGTTCCGTATGAACACCTTGCTGTGAAACTGAAGCACTACGGCATCAGTGGAACCATTCTCACCTGGATCACAAGCTTCCTTTCAAACCGAAGTCAACAGGTACAGGTCGAGGGTGTACAGACAGACCCAGCACCAGTGACATCAGGTGTCCCTCAAGGCTCGGTGTTAGGACCTTTGCTCTTCCTGGTGTACATCAACGACATGCCCTCCAAAGTTCAATCCACAACAAGGCTATTCGCGGATGAAAGACTTCTGTACAGAAAGATTAAGTTTCCAGAGGATGCACAGATACTGCAGAATGACCTCAATGCCCTCCAGGAGTGGGAAACAACTTGGAAGCTGTCCTTCAACCCAGACAAATGTGAGGTACTGAGGATTACAAGAAAGCGAACCCCGACACATGCAGACTACAGCATCCACGGGCACCAGCTGGCCTTAGTCAAGACAGGAAAGTACTTAGGCGTGACACTTGCCAGTGATCTTTCCTGGAATCACACGTGGACAGCCGCACTAAGTCTGCCAATAACTCTCTCGCCTTCCTCCGCAGAAACCTCTCAAGCTGCCCAAAAGACATAAAGTTGCAGTGCTACAAGTCACTAGTCAGACCTGTCCTCGACTACGCATCAGCAGCTTGGGACCCTCACACACAGGCATGTATTCAAGAGTTAGAGGCTGTACAGCGAATAGCAGCGCGATTCATCACAAGCAACTACAGGACTACAAGCAGCACTAGCCAGATGATCGCTGACCTTGGGCTACCTACCCTAGAACTCCGCCGTCAGCACTCTGAACTTCTGATGATGTATCGGATCACATATGGTCTTCTCGACATTCCAGCCACCGATCCTCTCCGGCGATCCATCACATCTACAAGAGGACGTGGTCTCGAAGACATGGATGGTGCAGTGGTCCGTTACTGGATACCTTACTGCAGAACAGACACCTACGCCACTCCTTCTTCATCTCCGGAGCTCGATTGTGGAACCAGCTATCAAAGCACCTCACAGTTCTACAGACCCCAGAGTCATTCAGGGAAGGACTGGCCGGCCTCCAATTCAAACATTGAGCTTTCCTGACTGTACATATTATAAATATTAAATGTTTTTATTGTTTTAACTGCACTCTCACGATCACCTTGTATATAATAAATGTACGAGTATGCTCCAGAGTGAGATAAGTACATAACATGGAAGAAGAAGAAGAAGAGGGACAATCATCAAAATGATAATGACAGACAGTCGGACAAAGGCCATGCAAATAATCCATTGTCGATACCTTATTTTAAAGGGGCATATCGATGGCTAGTACGGTATTATATTTTTCTGAAATAAATGTATACATTACAAAAAACTGTTTTAATGTTTCTAAAATACACGGACCTAGCTCTAAGCTGTAAAGCATGTTCCGTCAACCATGTATTTTAATACTTCTAAAACATTGTCCCTGTGACTCTTTTAGAACCAGCCTTTAATGATTGTATGTTTATTTTTTGTTCCCTTAATATTGTGTTATAGGACAAATTTGCCTATATACATATAGGGAAATACCGTCCATATGCCCATTTAATGAACAAAATGCATACAAAATATAAGTCATGTTTCCCTATGTTGTTAAATTGAGCATGATTCAACGGTATCTGCTGATAGTTGCATGTTCGAACGTGAACAAGCACATTCAAATAAGTCACAGAACGAAGCAGATATGTTTATATTTATAAGGGTTCGCTGCAGCAACTTTTCACTACAATTTGTTAAAACGGTCACGCAGGAAGCCATTTTTCTGGTCGTCTCGATCGAATTTTCGAGCGACTACAGTTATCGATTAAAAAGGTTACGAAACACTATATTTGGCATTCATATTCAGCGTCAAAAACGTTTCTGCGAGATTGCTTTTTTTTCACAAATTAAAAAAAAAACACATGCGCTACGGTTACAGAAGGACACAAAAATGAGTTCGAGCGGTAAAAAAATATTATTTTTTTTCCATTTTGAAAAAATAGGTGCGGCAAATCCGACGACCAACACATCAATTTGGAGTGGCCTAATATCGCGGAATGTTTACTGTATCTCAAATCTTAACAAGATCTGCAGTTCGGTAATCAAGTTACATGTCCCAGTTTTTGCCCGCGTGTTTCTTTGACAAATTGCATTGCAATGAAATTTCGGCATTTCTATGAAATCATTCGACCTCGTGATGCTCGTAAATATGGAAAACGCCCGTTATATAAACATCTTACAAGTAAACAGGACCTGAAACATGTACATGTAGTTTGATTTGATTTCGATACCCTCTACGGGAGCGTTCTTAGGACCTTACCAAACATACAAAGAAATGGTTGTGTCCAGGAAACTGACAAAAAGCCAAAAGTCTTCGATTTATTCTAGCTCAAAATGTATAGGTTTAAGCTAGATATTATAATGACGTGTTAAAATTCGGCATTGATTATGTAGCTTTAATTTCAAAGGTTGGATTTTTAAACTTCCCGTTCTCTTTGAGCGAGTGCTGTTTTCTCAGTGATTTAAAAACTGTGCATATATATGTTTGCTGAATAATAGCGTTGATTATTATGTACATACATGTACATTTAAATACCCCTCCATTCAAAGCGCGAGACAGTTTCGTGCGTGCATCTAAATGCAAATAAATATTGTGTATGATCTTATTGGCCAGCCATGGCAAACCCGACATTATGTGTCATAGGGCTAGGTATCTGGGCATTGTGCACACTCTGGTGACAATAACGTAGTGACGTCAACATCTATGTATAGAATGGGTATCTGGAACGTTGTCGGAGTTAATCAGATTTTAATTATCGGTTACAATGCAATAACATTTTAACCTTGCTGTCAGAATCTAGCTCCGTTGTTTCTATGGCTTTGTTTGAGGTAAATAAAGGTGAAAATTGCTTTGAGGACTAGACAAAGATCGCTTTTATTAAAATAAATACCATATAGAGATTGTTCATAGTGAATATTAAATGTACTATAAAACAGCAAAAGCAGTAAGCATTTATCGATTGTATTTGAAATACTTCTTATTGACGTAAAACAAAGGATGTGGCATTACACGCTACATGGATTCTAGTAGACGTGCATGTTTTCCTCGTTAATTAGGTACTCATAGCATGGAGAATGCCTTGACAACGGCGTGTGCATAACTTATCCTTACTAAAGAAGCGTGTCCATGTAACTTTCTCATACGATTTATGAAATAATTATATAGCATTGTGCGCTTTTTCTGTAATTGTCTAATTTGAATATTAGTTTTTGTTCAGTCTGTTCGGCTTTCATACCACTAGACTCACATTGACACGATCATGGTTTCGTTTTTTAAGAAGCCCACGTGAGGTGCGCGTGGACCGGACTCACCACCGGCAAGCTCAGAGATAAACTATTAAAGCTATGAATACGTGCTTTGACGTTAAGAGACCAGTCGTGGTGATGCTTTTCTCGAGTTGGCACAATAGTCGATTGCGGTTTTCTGTGTTAACTTAAGCAATTTCCTCATTCAACAGTTGTTTGCAGCTTCTTTTCCAGTCAAGTGCAGTATAGATTTAAATTTTGACCTATTATTGATTATAAACACGATTTAAATCAAATTCTGATGCAAGTTTCGTCAGTGCTTGTATGCTGGATGAGTTGTTTCTCTAATTGCTGCAATAGTGTGTGTCTGATCGTGCACGCAACACTACTTCGTGACGTATACGTATTAGTTGGGCAATTTGTGCCTGGATATTTGAATACATGTATCTGCTTATACTTATATGTTCTATCTAAAATATATGTCATATAATGTTACAAGTGTCACTCTTCCATCTGTTTATCATGGATATAGTTACATGTAAATTCAAATATTATTCATGTAAGCGAATAAAGCAATTCTAATATAGAGAAACCAGTGTCGTTTCGTCAAGAAATGACATAAATCGATAGTTTTAATAAATATATATCATGTAATTTCGTTGTTTTCCGTTTCGAGATAATGCAACAATAGACTACCGATTAGTAAACGTTGTTAAGTGCTGAACCTTTTTTTAACTAGTTTAAAAGCATGACTTTACTAAAAATGCACAGAGCATAGTGTGACCAAAGTTAATTTCAGATGACCTATATACGCTGTTATAAATCCGTATGATTTTTTATAAAGTGCATTAACAAAACAAAATATCGTCAGTTTTTTACTAAGAAAAT
This sequence comes from Dreissena polymorpha, assembly GCF_020536995.1. NCBI lineage: Eukaryota > Metazoa > Mollusca > Bivalvia > Myida > Dreissenidae > Dreissena > Dreissena polymorpha. The sequence goes on along the minus strand of NC_068366.1, from coordinate 47,182,263 downwards.
ATAATATACACAAAGTCTAAAACTTCAGTTTCAAAGCGGGAAAGACACCTTCGAACAAGCAGTAAGTTATCACCAATCGATGTGATTATAAGCATGAAAAGTATATTGCTAATTAATAACATGTCGAGGTTTAAAACGTGATTGTTCAACAACAACAACAGAACTGAAAAATCATAATTACAACCGATTTAATTACAAGATAAATGAACATGTTATGATACAATACACTTAAGAGGCCACGGTAAACGTATCGAGACGATGTTTATTTACTGCACAAAATGCTTCGGGCCAACCATTACTGAGACATTTTAAACGCAGTTAACCCAATATAACCCAATATAACCAATTAAAGAACGATATAATATTTAAATGATTATACATTCATTCCCGAGGGATTAGTCAAAATTATCTACGTTTATTAAGCACCAGTACAGACATAGTCCATTTACAGATTTCAGATTTCATTCAAAACAATAACATATATCACCTCTTTTTGAATACGATTTAAAGCTCATACTTTGCGAGTTTCATTTGTACTTTGCACGTTGAATTAATGGCAATTATACAAATTTCATTGAGTTCATGAAATACACCCTCTTGAAAACGTTACGTATAATGAATGCCAATTACGACAGGCGGGTGGTTAGCGGAAAAAAACAACAGATTATATGCATGAGCATATGTTCAAACTACGTCAATTCAAATTAATTGCAGAAATAGTAAGCATGTTAAGACAGCATGTATGCACGTTGTAAAAAGGTCCCAATGCAAAAGGTCAATGTCACTTTTCAAGGCCAGTGGTCACAATAACGATAAACCAAATGAATGGAGTATATACCTTCTTCAAACATGGATGGATGTTTAACTTGGCACTTGACAGTATACCGGTAATCATAATGTCGCATACGAAAACCATGTAACGTCGTCCGGCATTGATATTCTTTCAATTAGCTTCACAGAAGACATTAGGATAAGATGAATATTAAAAAAACAATGTGAATGCTCACGTGGTCAGCCTGGTGGCAACAACAATTTTGTTGTTGTGTGTTTTCGGCGGGGTGGTACAAATCTGATGTTCCACATGAGCGACAATTGTCGCTTTATCTTTTAGATCAACAATTTTGCTTTTAATGAAACACACATGGAGCAACACTTTTGACTATTTTTTAGGGCAACGATGTTAACTTCTCTTTTTATGCTTTTGTCTTCTTTGGTTTATAGTTTAAGTTATTCTTGATTTCAAATATATGCGTCGAACTACAAAAAAATATGCTGATGAAAACAGGGTTCACATTTCGGGTTTTCTTATTTGTTTGACTAGTTTCATCTGATAATGAAATGTTTACTCTACCTGATATATTGTGCAGATTCGCAGTTTAATGAACTTCCATTCCAAACATGTGAGGAATTATTTCTAAGAAAGCATTTACAGTCCTTGTTTTGATTAAGAATAAAAGAACCAAAACCGCTCACATATAAACAGAAACATAAATAAAATAAACAAAGACGTGAATGCCTAGTGTCAAAATACGACATTGATTCGATATATTAAAATTCAGGAGTATGCCGGCGACCATTTGTGAACGATGTTCCTAATGATCAAGAGTTGCTTCTTATCAGTTTATGTGGTGTTGAGATGTATTGAGCCCACATACACAAATGAAAGTGAGTTTCAATGCAAGTATCTTGCATACATGAACAATAAATATAAAAACACTCATGAACGCCTAATGACATGATTTTAGATGCCGACGCACCCATAAACCCGACATTAAATGTCTGACTGGGTAAATTACTAGGGTCATAGTGTGATTTAATGTGGTTTTAAGTATTGGTTATATACAGCAATGAACTTCAAACATAGCCCAAATGAGCTCTGTTGTTTCTATGGGTACGTTTGAATTGTATTGGTAAGGACTGCACAGGGGCGTAGATAACCTCCCAACATTGGGGGGGCGGTCCAGTTTCTGTACTGGGAACATAAAGAGGTTCGTTTGAGAGGGTTGTCCTCTCTCGTGGTTCCGAAAAAAATTACAATTACAATTAAAATGGTGCGTTTTTGGGGAACTTTCATGTTGATATAAATGTTATTGTTTTCTTTCCAAAAACTCTAATTACAACATAAAATTAAGTAAATGTTTATGTATTTTAATGACGGAGTTTTACAAGTGATATGAAAAATAAAAACATTAACATTACATTCACAACGGATATATTTTATTACTGATGGACATATTTAACACCTGAAAATGGGAGAGTGTTATAAATAACCACATGAAAATACACAACAACCAATACAATATGACATGATTAGTAAAGAATGTATCCACATTTCGAGCACTATTAAAATACTGAACCAGGATGAATAAATATTATTAAATTAAGTTAAATAAACAAAAATTACGGATAATTCATTTTTAAGCCACAATTTATCATGCACTGTTCGCGTAATGTTAATGCCAAGTGTCACATTCTATGAAAACTTCCCGAAGATAGTTAACCGTGATTCATTCACACTGACGAACTCATTGGCAACATCTAACAAGTCCATTGCGTCGGTAGCACACCTGTGCACGTGGAGCGTCATGAGGTGGGTGAGTCTCTCCTGTGTCATAGACGTCCGGAGGTACGTCTTCAGGCGTCTCAGGCCGGAGAAGGACCTCTCGCTGGTGGCGTTGGTGGCGGGCATTACCAGGACGTGGCGGAGGACGCGCATCACCTCCGAGAAAAAGAGGCGAGACTCAGGAGACAAGTCGCGGAAGAACGTGACAATGTCCGTGATGGTCTTGACCTTCTTGTCCCGTACGGCGACCTGGTACGTCTCCAGCTGAGTGGTGAGCGCCTGCTCGTTGAAGTCGTCCCTGTAGAAGTCCATCACGCTCCGCAGATGAGTGGCGTAGTCACCACCACAGGCGCAGCACACCAGAAGGTCTTGGAGGGATCTGTAGGTTTTGTAGCCTGGCTGATCGAATCTGTCCTTGATACACGCGATCACCAAATCGAATGCTTCAAAGTAGACCTGGCGGTACCGATCACGTGCTGTGGCTGGATACTCGTGGGCCCCGGTTCCAACGTCATAGCGTTTCGGCATCTTGCGTCGCCTGGGAACCACTGGCTCTCCTACGTCGACGTCATCGAGCTGGCTGTTGACGTCAACCCAAAACTTGTCGAAGGCATCGTCGGAGCGCTTGCTGGTCAATGTTTCCACCGTCATTGAAGCAACTGCCTGACCCTCTGATGCGGACATGTCCTTCTGTTGTAGGGTGCGGCTCAAGTTGTCTGTATGTCGCAGGATGATGTAACCCAGATGGACACCAAAGAAGAGGTCGAAGCTCTCCATCTGGGACCGCACGCCTACTATCCTGGAACGGATCTCCGAGTCTTTGGTCTGCTCGTAGCAGGTGTCCCACAAGGTCTGTAACACAGTGTAGTTGTCTAAGACACTACACAGGCTTGCTGCACGCACTGTCCATCTCGTGGGGCACAGTACACGGAAACCAGGGGTATCGGGGCTCATCTCCTCCTTCAGGGTCTGTAAGGTACTGTCCCTCTTTGGTGAATACTTAATCAGTTTGGAGACTTCATGCACTGTATCCATGGTGTCGCGCAAGAGCTTGCACTGACGTACACAGTCCCCAACGGCCAGATTGAGTGCATGTCCGTAGCAGTGCGTGAACACAGCTCGCTCCTCCTTTGCTAAGATGTTGGTCGCCACACCACGCTTCGCTCCGGTCATGTTGCTGGCCCCGTCATAACACTGCCCTCTGCACTGGCTCAAGGATAGGTTCATTCTTTTCAGAGTGTCTTCTATGACCGACGTCAGTGTAGTGGCGTCAATGGAATTTACTTGGTGAAACCCAACAAAGTCCTCGTGCACATTTAAGTCCTCGTCCACGTGTCTGAAGACTACCACCACTTGTTCTCGGTTGGACTTGTCTGTTGTCTCGTCAGCCATGATTGTGTAGAACTCGTTTGTCTTGATGTCGCTGGCCACTTTACGGAGGATGCGCAGTGCCATGAGCTGGAGTATTTCATTCTGGATATCAGGGGCGACGAACTTGTCCCGCTTCCGTTCCAGCCACGCGAGAATAGAGCTGTCCGTCTCCCCGTGGTGTTGTAGCAGCTGCATGAAGTTCCCCTCATCGTCGTCGTGCCCACGTAGCGCGATGCCCTGGCGTGCGAGGAACCGTATGCTGCGTAGGATTTGCAGCAGCTGCTTCCGGTTGTCGGCCTTCTCCTTAGCGTGCCCCGCTGACAGCATCTCCCCCACGTCACGCGTCGTGGCGGGAAGCGTCACCAGTCGCTCGACCGCCTCCTTGTGGCACTCGCTTTTTTCGTGCTTCCGGAACTTCTCGGTACCCGCTTTCCATTTGGAGAAGCCATCACTGATGAAGCTGCCGTCCACCTTCGTGTTGCCGATCTTGCCCAACTTCTTGGCCGCCATGCAGAGGTGGCAGAACGCAAGGTCCCGGCTCTGAAAAGAATAACATTGTAATAAATTTTGTGTTAAATATTAATGATAATAATAAGAAACATTATTAAGCAACATTTTTTTTTACAATACGAGTATTTTTTGTATGTTGTGCCTTTTTTTCTAAATTTCGTTTGTATTTAGATCAACGTTAGGTTCAGAAAAGATAAGAACGATCGCAAATTAAAATTTAATACTAATATACATACCTCATCGTAGTGGAGCCATGTGAAGGAATCAAACCAACAAGATTGGAATGAACGCTGTTCTGGCTTTTTCTTCCCGAATGTACGCTTAGGAAACGCAAAATTTCGAGGCTGATTAGGAATACTCATTTTGAACATTAGACAATCACATATATGATATTGTTTCAATGATTTCTAATCAAATAATAACTGATGTACTTAGAGAACAAAAATATTTTCAAACTAATGAATGTTTTTCACGCGTATTTGATTGCAGAGACTGTTGACATGATACTAATGGTCATCACTGTCTAATTCCTGGAATGTTCTGCAGTCTGAGATAAACAGTGAAGACATTAGCACTGACAGTGTGTTTATGATTCAAGCAGTTTCGAAGAAGGGTTGTTTTGCCAGGCAAGTTAAATAAACGGCCGCCCCCCCCTGCCCCCCCCCCCCATTATCTACGCCCCTGCTGCACAGTCATCTCTGTTGTCACAATTATAGAAATAAGAATACAATATGCATTTGATGAGTTTCAAACAGTCGTCGTCTTTAACCCCTTTATGCCTAGCGTTTAGAATAAAAGGCTTTTGCAAACAGCGTAGACCCAGATGAGACGCCGCGTGATGCGGCGTCTCATCAGGGTCTGCGCTGTTTGCTTAAAGGAATTTATGTAAGAAATATTATAAATATACAAATAAATATACTAGACATCCCTAATTTTGGAAATAAATTGATCCAATTTAGAAAGATGGGAGAGTCCACTAGGCATAAATGGGTTAATATGGATTTATCTACGATATGTTATGCGTAGTTTACGTTGATTGGTTGAAATGGCTTTAAACTGTCATTGAATTAAAATCGTGTGTTTCCTTGCCTTGCTTTTAATCTATATTGTTGATGTTGTTTAGACCAGCAGAAGTAGTATTCATTGTTGTGTTATCCGTTATTTTCTTCAAGTAACACAGTACTTACAATTATTGATGATTTTTTTATTTATATAGGCAATCCTCGTAGTTTCACAAAGGATAACGACAACAACAGAACTCTCCAAATTATTAAATCGTTTCGCGTTGCAGCGCTTTTTAATTTTCAAGTTTTTAAATCGTCAAAAGATGCATATAATGGCTATTTTTTAGCATGGTAAATGTTCAGTATTACTGTTTCCTCACAAATATCATAACAAAAACGAAAATTTGCGAATCTGAAACAACTTTTTTAATTTTGTAAATTTACCGAAACGTGAAAATGCCCCTTTAAGTAATAAATTCCTTTCTATTCTATACAAACGCGAGTTCGCGAATACCCGAGATAAAGGCATTCCATCACAACTCCAGATTTCTTGAGAATCAATCATTTTATCTTCTCATTAAATTTTTCTGAAACACGAGCGGATTGAATGATCTGTGCATGCCAAACTTATCAGAAGTTACATATTACGCATCTGAATAAAGATCCTTATCAGTGCACGACTCAAACAGTGACATGAAAAGGTAATCGTTTTACTATACATTGACTATACATATACTCAACCCAAAAAGTCGAAATACATTACATGGAATAATCAGGCTTAAGCATGCTGTTGGTGTTTAAATTAGTAATTTACACATCATTGGTGAGCTAGATTGGTACTTTAACTTTTCTTGGACCTGATATTAACTGGCATTCCATTAGTAATAATATTAATGCATGTACGCTACTCATACGTTCAACCAAAGTGTGATTTATTAATTCACCCTCGGCGTAATAAGGGCGTATTATCAAAACATTCACTCATCGTGCAGTCCATCTGATACATACATTCTAACGCTCAAGGAGTATGCTTAAAATAAAACATAAAGGTCAATATAGACTTTCTCATTTGCCAGATTGATACATAAACATATTTAAATATACATGAAAATATAACATCCATTATAAGGTCAATTGTTTGTTCATACTCGGTATTGTCTGAAACGCGGAAGTGCGATCAATTGTTGAGTAAACATTAGTTATCTGGATTTTCAAAGACTATCTGACGAAAGTCTTTGACTTTGTCATTCAGATTGTTCAATCAAAAGAAATGTTTAAAATATTCTTAGATCAGTTCAGTCGTATGAATAGATATCGTTGCGGGAAATTAAAATGGAATTAAACATGCAAAACAATAAATTTAATAAAAACGAGCATTTTGTATCTACAAACCTCTTTTTTACCAGACACATCTGGCGTTGTACGAAATGTTTGTTGATTTTGAGGAGTAATGGGGCTTTAAAAAAATAACTGATATTAGTATTAAATAGTACGGCTAAAATTGAGATTTAAACGTGAATAGAAGCAGTGTTATTCACACAATGCTTCGGTTAATACGTCATCTGGCCTTTATAACACATGGGACCAATTTTATAATTATTAACTATTAACATGAGTATACATTTATATTTGAAACAAATAATGAATTTCCTACGTTCACCCAGCAGGGTTACACATTTACAGAGGTCACGTTTCAGTCGATACCCGTTCGCATACGACAATGTAATCTCCTATTTCAAGAGTCTTCCGTGTATAAGCTATCAACCCAGGTATGCCTAGTGGACTCTCCCATCCTTCTAAATTGGATCAATTTATTTCAAAAATTAGGGATTTCTAATATACTTATTTATATATTTAGAATATTTCTTACAGAAATTCCTTAAAGCAAACAGCGCAGACCCTAATGAGACGCCGCATCTTTGTTCATGCACATAAACACGCTGTTTGCCAAAGCCTTTTTCTAGACGCTATGCATAAATGGGATAAGCACATATGTGTTCAGTTTGAAAAGCTTTATTAAGGTTATAAAAAATAACTGTAACGGTTATATGATATTTAAGATTAAATCTTCATATTTGAAAACACTCTTCAGAAACAGGCAAATAAAGCAAGTGGCCTTCAGTTTTTTATTTGTGTTGCCTTATTTGTTTATTTTAAGGTCCATGCAAGATTGAAAAAGGGCAGATTATATAACTAACAACAGTCTTACAGCAATTAAAATCAAAGCGCTGAAGGCACTGAATTTGTTCGCTGTTGTATAATCTTAGACGCAACTCAGTTTTCAAAATAATGTCATAGCTTTTTATGTCGCAAGTTTATAATGACCACAACCCATTCAAATTTATAAAGAGTGTGTCTTAAAGCACAAGTCGAGATGTGTTGTGTTTTTTTTTCTCAAATCATTGATACAGCTAATCAGTGTGCACAGGCTTATCTTATTTGACATGCATTAAGCCCCGTTTTCCCTGAAAGCAGCCAATGTGTACAGTTTTCAATGATAAACACTAGACTTGCCAACGTTGTCTTACAAGCTGTTAAATACGCGCTATGTAGAGTACCAGTGAGAACAGGTAGATGCAGTGGTTAGAGCAGACGAATTTTACAGGAGTTATCCACACAGGCAGCCATGGGTTACGGGCCCTTCCGTAGCTAACGCATACTGATTTGCAAAATTGCGTCTACATTATTTGTGAGCTTCCCTCATAAATAAAAAGTATATGATCTGTAAACATAGCGTGCATTATTCTCAATCATCAAAGTTTTTAACAGTTTTGTTCCAAATACTGCAAGAAATACTCATTATTACGTTTGAGAGGGAAAAACGTGCTGGTCGGTGTATAACATTTGCAGTTTATTTTCAGATGCGCTAACTTCTAGCTGCACTGCCAGTTTTGACACCGTTAACGAGTCTCAAGGTAATCGGAGTGGTTCATTGTTCACACATTTTTGGTATTTTAGCTCACCTGAGCACAACGTGCTACTGGTGAGCTTGTGTAATCGCCTTTTGTCCGCCGTTCTTCGTATATCGTGCCTTGTCGACAATTGCATTGTGAACACTATTGAGACCGCATTAATTGCCAAATATCATGAAACTTGGTAAGAACATTTTAACAAAATATATCTCGGCCGAGTTTGAGGCTTGGTCGCGTGTGGTCAAAACCAGGTCACTACGTCATATTAAAATAGCTTGGTAATGATCTTAATTCCACATTCACAACCTAATCTCCATTATAAATAGTCAGAACATTTCGCCTAATGATGTCTTGGCCGAACTCTACGTCAGAGGGTCAGATTAAAGACAATTCTTGTAAACCATCTAGATGCCACATTTATCAAACAATCTTCACGAAACGTGGTAAAAAATGTGTCATAATGTTATCTAGACCGAGTTCGAAACTTGGTATTTTAGGGGGAAAAACTATGTCACATGGTCAAATAAACAAATCAAATCTTGTGAACACTAGAGGCCACATTTATTGTCTGATATTCATTAAATATTGTCTGAACATGTGTCCAAATATATCGGCCAAGTTTAAAATTGGGACGCGTTGGGTCAAAAATTATGTCACCAGGTTATTTAACCCATATATGCCTTGTGATTCTCACATCCTTCTTAATTTGATCAATTTATTTTCAAAATAAGGGATGTCTAATATATTTATTTCTATATTTAGAATATGTCTTACAGAAATTCCTTTTAAGAAAACAGCGCAGACCCTGGTGAGACGCCGCATCATGCAGCGTCTCTCATCTGGGTCTTTGCTGTTTGCCAATGCCTTTTGTCTAGACGCATATGCATAAATGGGTTAAGACGTGGAGGTTACAGTCAACAATATGGGAAGTAACCTGTGCAAGAAATTTGGCTTGCAAATAATACATTACACGGATGATTCAAACAGTGACATCCCTTGCTGAAACAAATTTCAATACAAACATTCTGTTGAAATTAGGCATATTGTCAGTAATAGCATAAGTTACCCAACAAATGTAACTATATGTGTACTGTTTCTTTTTCTAATAGTTGCCCGGATGTGTCACAATAGTGTCGTGACCGGCACACGTGTATATATTGATGCCGACGCCGCCGGCAGCACCACCTTGTCGTCGGGAGTTCCTTGCACGTGTACTGTTACCACGCAGATCGGCAAAATGATTGAGGTCCATTCGCAATATAGTGGATTTGATAGGTCAAGGTATGAACATGGCAACATGTTTTAGGAATTATGGAAGATAGAGAAACGGTTAACTTTAAAAAAAACATCAACAGAATTATATTAAACTAAACTTGACCAATTGTCCACCCCAATGTACTTTTCCAATGTAAACAGATGCCCCCCCCCCCGCCCAACTGTCAAACAGTCAAACACGGTATACTTTTATGAGGAATCGTCTTATTTAACAACATAGTTACGATTATGTATCAAATTTCATAACATCTATGTGCATTTTTACGAACATCAGTTATAGCATATGTACGTTTTAAACGACTGTTTCCTTAGTGAACCCTTCAAAACAAAAGAAAAATCATTAACTACAACTAATTCGCGTGTTAAAATGTGTGCATGTGTAACCCATAGATGTGGCACAGCCATGCAGTACACTGGGAAGGGACTGTCACCGGGCGAGAGTTTCTCCACCCCGTGTTACGACTACGCCTTTAGCGTCGCCACGCACACGGACCGGAATATTACCATAGACGTCCGGAAAGACTCTCCACCGTACCTGTCCACGTACTGCGTCCTTTTACAGTTACGTAAGTACACTTGGGGGAAGCATTGAGTGCCAGTTTTGAACGAGTTTTATTCTGCACAGTTAACCATTTTGAATCATAGAATGGTATCAACACCGTGTCCGCATTAAGAGTGTTCAACCCCTATTCCATGAACCGTCAATGGATTGTGCTCATTGTTCAAGTTATGTTCCAAAATCAGGAAAAGTCAGGAAAAGGAATCGAAACTATGTCCATAAGCATGTGGCTTTAAACAAACCTGAGCTCAAATTAAGTGTTCATCGTGTTATTTTGTTTATATATATATATATATATATATATTTTTATTCATATACATGTCGGGGAGTATTTGTAATATATATATGTGGCTTTACATCTCTTTCCGATGCTGTTGGGTTTACGTTTTCTTAGTATGTAAAAACAAATTTTATTGAGAACGATTTATACGGACTGTATAACAATTACAATAAATATTATGTTTGTATACTTTTATCCTTTAAGCCTTTTAAGTATGTTGTATAATAATGTAAGCTAATGCAATTTCAGGATATTGTGGACCTGGTGAATTCCAGTGCAACACTGGAGAATGTATTCCGGAATCGGCTAGATGCGATAGCAATCCGGACTGCATAGACCAATCGGATGAGTCCAGTAGTTGCGGTCGGTGAACACACATTCTTCTCAATGTCTTTTCTTGATTAATATGAAAACTGTCTTTTATGTATTTTCTGCAAATGAATTTTCGCGTTGGTTAAGTGCAATGAATAAGGTCTACTGTGCGGTGAAATTCTAACTAGCTGTGAGAAAAAAAACGAATCCAGGTGAACTGCACATGTCATAGTTTGTTGTCAGTTTCTCGGATCCACTCACTTGGTGTATTATTAAAGCGGAAAAAAACCAGAACAAAACGTAGTTGAAAAATTTGATAAGAATAATGTCTGCTTTCATTATGACGTACTCCAAATAAAAATGTATATATCAAACGATTTATGCCTCGCTTTTAGAAAAAAGGCCTTGGCAAACAGCGTAAACCCAGATGAGACGCCGCATGATGCGGCGTCTCATCTGGGTCTGCGCTGTTTGCTTAAAGAACTTTCTGTAAGAAATCTTCTAAATATAGAAATAAATATACTAGACATCCCTAATTTTGGAAATAAATTGATCCAATTTAGAAGGACGGGAGAGTCTACTAGGCATAAATGGGTTCAACTTTTGAAACTCTGATAATCATATTGATTCCGCGTTCACCTGACACGTTCATTATTGATAAGAATAATTTCTGCTTTCATTATGACGTACTCCAAATAAAAATGTATATATCAAACGATTTATGCCTCGCTTCTAGAAAAAAGGCCTTGGCAAACAGCGTAAACCCAGATGAGACGCCGCATGATGCGGCGTCTCATCTGGGTCTGCGCTGTTTGCTTAAAGAACTTTCTGTGAGAAATCTTCTAAATATAGAAATAAATATACTAGACATCCCTAATTTTGGAAATAAATTGATCCAATTTAGAAGGACGGGAGAGTCTACTAGGCATAAATGGGTTCAACTTTTGAAACTCTGATAATCATATTGATTCCGCGTTCACCTGACACGTTCATTCGATAAACGTATTTCTAGAAGCAAACGTTCCATGGAAAATGTTTCTATTTATGCTTGGTACATTACAGAAAAATGTTAATGTTTGTTGTATTCATAAAGGGATTTCGCAGCCCCCTCCTTCATTTGTATGTCTTTTTAAATATGAGCATCCCCTTTCATATGCTTCAACCTTTTAAATACCACCCACCCGTGTTTGTCACTTTTTCGTGTATGTCCTCGTTAATACAAGTGTTATATTGGCCTTGGACGATCTTATTGAGCAACATTCAAAAGAAACAATTCAACGAGTTTTCACGAAAAAGGTCCCCCTTAACCTGTTCAAACGCCCGCCCCTCCCCGCACGTCTCATTTTTAAAGTTTGGCTAATTCCCTATTGTGTTTTATATTTGAACTTCCGCCGTGAGCTTTTGTCAGTTTCTGAAAGAAACAAAAAGAAAATTAAAATAAACAAATTCAACATGCCATCATGGATATTTCAGGAAATATTGTGTGTCCCGAAGGGTTGATACCGTGCCCCGGGGGTGGGGGCTGTATGTCAAAGGGGCACTTGTGTAACGGGGCGAGAAACTGTGCCGACGGGTCAGACGAGGCTAACTGTCAAAGCACGGGTAAGCGGTACACTTAATTATTATTCCAGTGTTTGTAGATGCAACGAAGGAAAATTGTTAATAATTATAAAGTCACAATTTTTGTCAAATAGTCGGCTGATGTTCCTTTATGCATCGTTATTGCAAAAATATGTTAATGTTTATATGGGCATTGGTGTGATACAATAATCCGTTAAAGTCTGTTTTTGGCATAATTGATTAACAAATAGAGGATTTGTATACTAGTATGTATTGGCATCGGAGTGTGAGCAGTCAAAAAGAAAGATAAATCCCCGCCGCGATTCTTTTGACCATCAAATGGTGACCTTGATTTTGGTCCAACGGGATTGACTCAAAACTCCAGGACATCTTCTAAATGACATGCACTTAAAAGAAAAGTCTTCAAACTATGTATGAAGCAGACATAGAAATGGGGGCATTTTTTATATTCGAGTGTGTCATAGACCTTGAGACGGCATGATTGTATGATGTCTCAATGACCTTAAAATACTAACCGACTTTTAAAAAATCTTTCAAAAGTAACAAGAGATAAGAGGCGGGCGCAAAAATGAAGGCTCAAACAGTTTACCTTAAAGTGTTACATTGACCTTCAGCCAACGTGACTCACAAGTGAGGTCTGTACATCCTCTGAAAGAAGTGTACAGTATGCAAACAATTTTTATGGCGATCACTTTATCTAATTCATAAGTGTGTCGACCTGGTAATGTACCTCAATATGTAAGCGAACGCATTTCTACAGATTCATATCAGTCGCATTAAAAATTTCAAAATGCACATCTATAATGTTTAAAATCATCTTAACTTATTATTATAAGTAACATACCCTGCAAAACAAATATTGACCCTTCCCGGGATTTGAACCGGGACCTCTGAAAGCAAGAGTTGATGATATGTTAGTAATCAATGTATTTCTTAAATTATCGAGGGAAAGGGTTACAAACGCTTTATTATTTTACCGTTTTCGAATGATTATCAGTCAGTAATGAACCAATTATTTTATTATCAGTCAGTAATGAACCAATAATTTTAACAATTTTTATTAGTCAGACGTGTTATTTTGCTTGTTTCAATATTATATGTATAAACATGAATCTTTAGCAATTATTTTTAATATCGTACTTTTACAAAACTGCGAATAAATCCCTTCAATGGAGGATATTCGGCTTCACATATTACATAAACACTGCCAGAATCTTTTTCAGAATATGTGTCTTAACTATATTCCAGGTGGTGTCAACCTGGCAACGGCCGCAAGTAAGTATCCAGGCTGATCGTCAACCCTTACACATTGATGTAAACATGATAGTTAGGCTCGATTTGTCATTGTCGGCTCTGGTACTACTGAAATATGGAAAATATACTAAAACGTACTCTGCAGTATAACCGGTTACTTTGTAGTATATTTCCCACACCATGGGTAAATTGTAGAGTACCCGGGATATTTTTAATCAGTACCTGAACTACCCTTTGAGCGTTAATTAGACCTTGACATCCTTATATTATTTTTATAAATTTACATATTTTTCCGCACGTTAGAAAGAGGTACATATATTCTGCACTTAAGTAATTGGAAAACGAGCTGAAATTCTATGGAAGGGAATGCCCGCCAGTCCATTCATATTGCTTAATGACAATTTTTATTGCATATGATAACTATTTGTTGACAAATTTCAATTGCATGTTGGTATATGACAAATGCTTTTTATTGTGCTATTTGTTGACAACATACTGCAACTTCAGTTCGCCTTTGTGCTTCTTTGCACCACTTTGTTGTACGCTAAAAACATAATTGCGCTGTTGTTTCTTTATTATTGTTAGTCAAATATTCTCTTTCGTTTAAATGAAAATTCAATATTTAGTGCTATCTTTATTGAAGTTGATAAATATCGCTTTATCGTGAGTACATTACAACTTTACAATAGTTACATTATCATTCCACTATTAATTACACTAGCTGATCAACAAGACGCAAGCGATAAGCACTCAGTAAAACGCCAGTTTGGTAGCAAAAGCAAATCGATGCACATACATTTATATATTGTCAGTCCTTTCGTCCGTTTGTCTTTGCTTGTCATTCACAAAGCACGCTGATTATAAACACAGTTGAGTGACTTGAACTCGCCAATTGATATTTTGTTGTCTTTTCGCAGTTAAATAATTTCTAAGATTAATTAGGAAATGAAAATGAAGTGTTGACTGCATCATAACGGCATGCGCACTAATGTGTGTGACGATGAATCATGCGAAGGACGTTAGTCTATCGTACGTGAATTACTTTTCGTAACACACAATTCCTTGACTAACACACACATATGGAAAGATAAACGCAAATATAACCTACACAAGTCAGCAGAGAACACTTATTGCTACCAACAATGATATGAACATTGTGTATGCTTCTCAAACAAATTGCATTGCAACATTTATAGTCCGCGGAAGTTTGTACACGTGATTCTTTCTTCGGCGACCCGGGTTCAATGTCCACTTACTGTACTGAGCATGTGAGATTGGTTGGTGGTCGCCATACCGAAAAGGTGGTTTTTTCTAGGTCCTCTCCCCCCTCCCCCACAACACACACACACAGCACATGAATACATAAAAACAGGAAATATTCTAGTAAAAATTAATAAATAAAATTACAGTTATAAATCATATTCGTCACAACCTTCGTGAGTCTAGTTAGTTAAGTAGGTCGTGCTTGAACAAAATCCGTATCCTCACATAATGCAGTCTCATGCGCTGAAGTACCTCATAAATTAGGAAATACACACAAGTCCGTTCGCTTTATGATTTGGTTCTTTTCTCAACAACAACTCCGCAGATGCAATAAATTTTCACGATGAACGCATGTAACACACATATACAACAACTAACACGGCGCAATGTCGCCGTGGTTTAATGGATAGGGTGTCCGCCTACCGGGAGGCCATGGGTTCGATCCCCACTGAGAGAGCGTTCTGAAGTTCTCCCCCAAAGACACCAATTACTGGTTATAGGCCCAGGAAACGGACCCGAGAGCGTTTCAATAAGCCGTAGACCTTCGATGCAATCGAGCTAGAATAATTACGTTAAACCTAACACCGCGTACTCACATATAAACGTACACATACAAACGCACACAAACATGTGCATATGCGAGTATCACGTGGTCGTATTCAACGTGTCCCTATGTTTTACAAGTTGCAACTTAATAAATCATATTATTTATTCTAAACAAATACATCTCTTTACAGAGGGTTATATCTCAGCAAATATATTGATATTGGACGCAAATATCATAGTTTCGACAACATTAATCTACATCTAGGAAATTATTGAACACTTACAACAGCAACCTCGTCACAGAGATTTGACGGGAACCAGAGTGGCTGGATCAAATCCATGCCTTCATAACCAAACACGTGATGATGGTCGAACCACGTGGTACAATAATTTAACCGTTGTTATTTTTGCTTTTTTTAATTAAGGTAATTATTTTTTTATTATAAACCTCAACTTATACACTTTTTTCAAAATTTAAAAGATTGAAATAATACTACTTTCCATATTTTAATACTTAAGCCAATCAAACAAAATCCTACAAAATCTGGTAGGATTTTTTTGTGATGGCAGAGATTGTATGTGAGAGCAAGGAACAACAACTCTGCGGGGAGATTGTTACCACATCTGTCTCCCTGTATAATGATATGCGCTAGAAAGCAAAATTCTTATTGGTTCCATGTAATGTAATAAAGCAGTTTATGCATAAAACGATTAATAAAGAAACAAAAAGATAGCCACATGATACAATAACAGAAATGATGCAGTTGTCTTCTACTCGAAAGGATATGTTTATCCATTATGCTTCTCGTTCCATTGAAGTTGAAGTTGAAGCATATTGGATAAACATACAAACAGTAAACGTTATAAACCAACTATGCAAGCAATATTGATCTAACTGATGGAAAAAAGCATATAGACGAAAGAAAAAAGCAGTTATTTTGTAACAAATGCAACAGACCAAAATGCAATTATAATTAAGCATATGCATGTACTGGCGGATATTCTCTACCATAAAATTCATGACAAAATAATTTAAAAAAATGCTTGTTTAAATAAGCTTTGCCGTAAACACAGGTGATGAGACGAGGCCTCTTATTACGGTCGCGTGTACCGAGAGCCCGTTCCTTCCGCCACCTACAACAACAACTACCACAACAACTACTACTCCGACAACTACTTCTACTACTACATCGCCGGAAACAACCACCACTATGCCGACAACAACACATTCTACAAAAACAACTTCACCGACAACAACAGCCACTACGACATTAACAACTATTACACCAACAACAAACACCACGCAAACAATAACTACATCTACAACAACTACTACTACTCCGACAACAACAACGACTACGCCCACAACTCCAGCAACTTTGCCAACCATAACTACGTCAACTGGGACAACAACAACTACGCCTACAACTACAACAAGTATGCCAACAACAACTACACCGACAACAACAACTACGCCTTCAACTACATCAAGTATGCAAACAACAACTACACCGACGACAACAACTACGCCTACAATTACAACACATTTGCAAGCAACAACAACTATGCCAACAACTACTACTTCTTCAACAACAGCAACTACTACTACGCTTTCAACTACAACAACTATGCAAACAACAACAACTACGCCAACAACAACTGTGCAAACAACAACTACAGCTTCTACGCCGACAACTACACAAGAAACTCCACCAACAACAACGACAACGTCTGCTACTACTACAACAACTTTACATATGCCAACAACAACTCAAACAACAACAACTTTACCGATAGTTACAACAACTTTACCTACAACAACAACGTCACCGACCACGACAACTTCGATACCAATAATTTCAGCAACAGCGACTCCGGAAATAACAACAGCATCAACAACTCACACACAAAGCACAGCCACAACAACAATAACAACTTCCACACCACCAACAACAACAGCAGAAACAGCAACTTCTAAAACAACGCTTGCAACAGCAACAGCAGAAACACCATACATGTATACAGACGCAACGACAACACCTATTTATAAATTGCCGACAGAGGGGACGTCCACCACTTCCAAAGCAGGTATGTATGTTGGAGTATGTGACATGTAAACTTGTAAAAATAATAGAACATGTAAGGTAGTTTTCAATGATACAACACGTTTCATGATGTGACATTTAAGTACTTATTTCTTTATTATAAAAAAATATATTTCTAATATAGATTGATCGAAAGATTTGTTGAAATGATTGTATTTGGTTTCGGTAGATTATTGCTCGATATTTGATATCGAAACAAAGCATTTTACAATCTGATAACGCGTGGATATAATACTGTTTATTAGATGTAATATTATTAAACTGATATTCTTGTTAGTTAGTCATATGTATTAAAAATTCTATCTGTTACAATTTTTCTTGATAATTTTTTTTTCTTGTGTGTCTCATATCATAGTGAAACAATGATACATGTGTTGCTTGCAGCATTAGCTCAATCCAAGTCGGGTTCTACAGACAAGCTTTCCACGCAGGAAAGTAATACATTATGTTTTCTTTTTTTTTGAATATTGATTTAATGAAAATGTCGAAATGAATGTATGTTTAGTAAATTTTAGTAACTCACAGAAAAGCCCATGGAGTGGCTTGACTTTCCTTAATTTAGGCCTGTAACTACTAACTAGTATATACTGTGCATGTGCAATGTATTACTACTATAAATGATTATTCCTTCAGTATATATATATATATATATATATATATATATATATATATATATATATATATATATATATATATATATATATATATATATATATATATATATATATATATATATATATATATATATATATATATATATATATATATATATATATATATATATATGAGCCTTGCTCTTAGAAAACGGGGCTTGATACATGTGAGTTAAGTGCAATCCCAGATGAGCATGTGCAGTCCGCACAGGCTAATCTGGGACGAAAATTTATGTTATTGTATGTTTCGCTCAAAGGAAGTCTCTTATTAAGGAAGATCTAGTTGAGGCGGAAAGTGTTGTCCGTGCGTGCGTGCGGACTGCACATTTTATATTCTGGGAAGAAACTTTACACACATGCATTTAATCCCGTTTTCGCAGATCGAGGCTTTAAAATATTATACATTGACAATGAAGTTTTCCCGGTCTGTTGCAGTTGTTATCATTGCCTGTGTGTGCGGAGGTGTATGCATGGTGCTAATCGCTGCGGTAATCATTTACCTAGTGCGATCTTCAAAATGGTACGTCACTTACTTCATGTCTTTTTTTTCGAAAAAAAATGTTCCATAAGCTGTTGCTTCTCCGTAAAAAACAACGACAACAGGTCTGTGGATTTATGGATGTTGTTTTGTTATCCGATAGACGATAAATTTGACCGATTGGCCCGTCGTGGCATTCAATTATACTTGCGTGTACTATCATCATCATTATCATCACCATCATCATCATCATCATCATCATCATCATCATCATCATCATCATCATCATCATCATCATCATCATCATCATCATCATCATCATTAAAACAATACAGTTAAAAGTGTAAGTAAAAATAATAACAAAAATGTTAATCTTTTAATTAAGCTAACCATGTCTTGTTTCTTCTATTGTCTGTACAGGTATCAATCGTAAGTATGGTATAGATCACCGCAGATAATGATAACAAACATATATGTGTGAACATGTGCGCTAATATAGATATCTGTGTGCACAGTTTGCTGTCGGCTCTATTGATGTCATGCTGTCCATTATTTATCTCGTAAATTTCCAGCTTTTTGCGAGTCTATGAACTATTTAAGGAAGGGGGCATGCCAAGGAGGCGCTCAGCGGTGTGCGATATGTGTTAGCAATAGGAGACACATTATATGAGTCGTGTTCTGAGAAAACTGAGCATAATGCATGTGCGTAAAGTGTCGTCCCAGATTAGCCTGTGCAGTCCGCACAGGCTATTCAGGGACGACACTTTCCATTTTTATGACATTTTTCGTTTAAATGAATTCTCTTTTTAGCAAAAAAAAATTAAGGCGGAAAGTGTCGTCCATGATTAGCCTGTGCGGACTGCACAGGCTAATCTGGGACGACACTTTACGCACATGCATTATGCCCAGTTTTCATAGAACACGACTCATATATATAATGTTATACAAGATCGTTTTTCATTTTTTGATAAATTAATGGACAGCAGATCACCGGAAATATCTAATCTTGTATCTACTGCTTCGACTGCTTTCTATGTGGTAACGGCTCAAATCTCCATTCTAGTGTATGTAGTTTATGTTAAAACATCATAGCTTTGCGATTAAAACAATAACTTAGTTGGCCGTGAAAGATTACGACAAAGGCAACTTGTTTGCTCTAACATTTTAATACATAGTTATTTTCCAAAGCCAAATTACTTTTTTATATTTAATAACGTGATATTAATGCTAATAATATTGCTACTGTATTTGTTGTGTGCATACAGACAATCGTTGTTTATATATATCGTAGTATTATGCGGACCTTTTATTGTTGGTTTAGTGTTTGAATGTTGCTTTTCTCCTGATTAAAGGGATCTTTTCACGCTTTGGTAAATTGACAAAATTGAAAAAAGTTGTTTCAGATTCGTAAGTTTTCGTTTTAGTTATGATATTTGTGAGGAAACAGTAATACTGAACATTAACCATGCTCTAATATAGCCATTATATGCATCTTTTGACGATTTTAAAACCTAAAAATTATAAAGCGTTGCAACGCGAAACGATTGAAGAATTTGGAGAGTTCTGTTTTTGTCGTTAAATTTTGTGAAACTACGAAGATTGCTTTTATAAGGTATAAAATACGTCAAGAATGTGTACTCGGCGGAATAGCTCAGTCGACTAAAGCGTTTTTAGCATAGGTGCTTGCACCTATGCTTAAGGTATATACCACATTTTGAAAATCCACATCGGTCGGTTACCCTTTATGAAGCCTTACCTGATCAAAAAACAGACGAAATATCTATTTAATTTAGCATATGGTAATTCTTACAATTTTTTTGGGGGAAACGTTTTTCTAACGTTTTCTTCCAAGAATATTGCTGACATCGTTTTTAGTGAATTTTTCTAAGACCGTTTTATGTCAAAAAATCTTCTTATAACCTAAAACAAATTTCGTTCGTAAAACAATTCTGTTCTTGTTGATAGTGACCTCACACCTAATTTATATGGGATCCCAATTTCTATTTCCTTCGTTTACTGTTCTGTGAGAGGTCAAATGTTTACATAATTGAATTAATAAGGCCCTGGTTAAAGTATATGTAACATTTCATCGGTTAATTATAAATAGAAATTAAAACATATTCTCAGCAGGAAGTGGGGCATAAAGCACTTTTATTCTTTGAAAATGTGTAAAAAATGGCGGAGTACGATGAATGTTTTCTGATTTATGACATGGATTCTGACGTGCCTTTCTATGGATTTGATGAAGTAGAGTTTAACAGTAAGAGATGTGCTAAGTGAAGTTAAAATGATTTACTTTGAGCCAGAAATTTACGTTACGAGTAGAGTTAACGGTTTAAATGTGGCATCGGATTTAATGGATTCGCGTGAATTCTGGACGAGTGCTGTGTCTGTAAAATATTAAATGGAAAGCTGTAAATGTATCAAGTCGGAAAAGAAAACGGATGGTTGCATAATGGTATGCGTGAAATAATGTAATTCTACGTATTTATTTTCATAGTTATGTCATTTTGTAACCATTCACATTCGTCACTATTTGGAATTCCCGTTTCTAAAAATAGAGCATTTTGTTAACAAGGGGGGCGACTCGTGATGTCAGCAATCGTTAAGGCTACAATATACTAAATAATCGAGTCATGAAGGGCTGTACTTTCTAAACAAATCATCATATTTTCCTCGAAGGCATGTTGTACACTTTGTTCTGGTTTTATCGTTTGGAGATATTGATAGGGGAAGCATAGGTGTTCACTACTTAATCCCTGAAATAGGATAAAGTTGGAGATTAAAGTAAAAAATGGCACTGCAAAAGGTTACAATCCACTAGAAAACGGCCGAAAAAGGCGCAAAAACAGTCGATTTTGATTTGAGTCGAATTTGTTTTTGGTTTGAACATGACAAATCTTTTTTATTGCTTAAATCGATTCAGCTAAGAATGCCCGTCAAGAAAAGGTATGGTAAGGGGGTCTCTATGTGCAAAATGTTGCATTTATTTTCGCTCAAAGTTGTCGCTTTTACATCGAAACATATAAGGAAACTATTTAGTATATTTTGACCTAAACATTTACTTCAGCAGCATCTTCCCTGTATCTTGCAACTATGCTTTCAGCGCCATCGGCGCTCTCGTTACTTCAGGACTCTGGCAGGACTCCAGGGGTCACTGGTTCGAAACCTGCTCCGGGCAATGTTCTTTTCCTTTTTTTTTTTTTTTTCTTGATTTTTTACTGGAGCTTTTACGATCCAATGTTTACATTTATCAATATAAAGCATTTAATGAATAAGTTAAAAAATGCCAAAATCTGTGAAAAGGCCCCTTTAAACCTTAATAGCAACTTAAATAGTACATTGGTGCATATTCTTTATATAAGACAACATACAAATAATGATTGTTTATACCTAACTTAAGCCGATGAAATTCCAGTTCAAAACTTGCTGTTTTCGTTTTATCATAATTGAATGGCAACTGAACAGTCCAACAAATAATGCACTATATACGACTATAAAATACCAAACAATACAACATTGATGCACAATATAATACTATAAGATAATAAACATTATAACATTTAATGCACTTTATACCGATATAAGATACTGCACATTTCAACAATTACACTATTAAGTGTTGTTAATTACACTGTAAATTAAGTGTACTGTAAACTTTTATAAGAATGCCTTTCTTAATTTTCCGCCTTGCTCAATCCCCGATATGCGTTTTTTCGCTTGTCCAACTCTTTTCTATTAAATCATCAGAATAAAAATTTATTCACGTATATCTAGTTTCAGAACGTTAAGATCAGTATTATTTTGTATTTATTTTAGGCGCTTGGCCTACAACATGTCCGGTGACTCGTCAGAGTTTGGCACCAGTAGCCATGGCAACGTACCCAGCAAGTCGGGTCCAGGCGAAGTGATGGCATACGCAATCATACGCAAGGAACCAGTATTGCCGAACGAGCCGCCCACCCACTACTGGGTCCCGGCCGAGAAACTGGAGAAGTCGATTACCTTTGACGAGGAGGAGCCGGACGACAATTCACCGGAGGACGAGGCGGATCCGGCAGTTTTTATAAATGGCGAAAAAACTCTCATTTTATGAATAAAGGCGTAACAGGAAGTATTTGTGTGTGTGGTTTATAGTCAACAGCGACTAACAAATATACAGCGCTGTATATTGTGCATTATGAACAGATGGTTATGACAGACATACCCGATTTCGTGTGTTAATGAGGTTTCAGGGGCCAGTCTTTGGAAAATTGTTTAATAGATGTCATAAAGTTTGTAATGTCTCCGGCACATTGATCCCGGATGCATATATTGATTACCCTGTCCTCCCGAACGTCTTTCCGTGAGTGTCAGTAGCAAGATTTAACCGTTTTGTCTAGCATATACACCGATAGCTTCAGTGCTTTGATTCTTATACATGTGTTGCTTATGAACATCACTGTCCATCCATATCACCTCGACCTTTTACCTGAAATATTCACACAAAGGTGCCTAGACGATTTAAATGGCATATTTCTTTTTTTGCTCAATTTTACCGTTCCGTCTAATAGCAACAACGCATGACACAACTCTTTGATACTGACACTACCGTTGCTTCTGATCACCCGCAATACATACTTATCACCCAACTTTTACCTTGACGTTGACTTTAATGTACTTAATAATAATTCATACCCTCTAATCGTTTTATGTTTAGTATAGTAAAACGTTTTGTCTACAATCACCTGTTGCTACATCAATTGACAATTACACAGTTTTGGGCTATGGCCGTTCAATATCTGTCTTGGCCAATATAAACCCAAAAAATAACTTTGGCATTTATGTTGTCTTAGAAATGGGCTATCCAACCCAAGCCGGTTACACGCGTGCTTGTAAACACATATTATGGTTTAACTTATAAAGCGGCTAAAATAACATTGCTGATATTTTCATAAATTAATTACATAACCTGCATAATTTCAAAATATTATCATAATATATGCATATAGTAAATAGCAAATACAGTGCAAGCTAGCTGTACTATAAATTTACATGTAAACAATAAAAAAATATTTGTGAGCAGTTTCATTCAGTTTCGCTATTTCAATAGTTACTTAATAACTTCAGTTACTAAATCAATAGGCAAGCTTTTGTGATAATAACTCTTTCCCGGTCATAGTTTTGTCGAGCAAGAAAGGTGTTTCTAATAAAGGTTGTACGACGTTCGCGATTGTTGAAGTATTATGAACTAGTTAATACTATGTATTCGCTTTGAGGCTATACGAACAGATTGACTTCTTTGTAAATATTTGATAAAATTCTGTATTCATGTACACCACATATTTTTTAGAATAAACTATTAAAACTTTGCTTCTCGTAATATTTGTAAGCAGCATGTGCAGAAATTCTGTCTTTGGGACACTTATCTTTCAATAACTGGATTATAATCAGCATGAACAGAAATTCCAGAGGTGTCAATTTAGAAAAAAAAACAACGTTTAAGTCCAAGTCTCATAACTTCGTTCAAACTCACACTTGATCTATAAGTCATGAAGAAAGACTCACAAACCAAAATAAGGTCAGTATCTGCAAGCCATTTGGAGAAAAAAAATCAGAAAAATTGTTATTTTAAAGAAAAAAAGTCCATTGCCCGTAACTTTGACAAAAATCAGTGGACCGAAAGAAACTCGAACATGATCTGTAAGTCATGAAGACCCTTGACCGGTTTTGTCGTCGGGGGGAAATGAGGTACGATGATACAGAAATCCTCCTCCAGTCAGGTCTGTTGTGTGCTGCTGAGAGTAATTCATCCATGGGAATGGGATTTCCACTCTTTTACATTGTCCATCAAGTTCTTCTTCGGACGGCCTCGACGTCGACCTCCGTCTGGCTTGCCCTGGAGAACAGTCTTGCTCAGAGAGTCGTGCCTAATTACGTGTCAAAACCAAGCCAGCTTTGGGCGTTTGGCGGTCGCAAGTAGGGGCTCTTGTTGACAAACAAGCATTGCAGACATGTTCCGGACGTACTCGAGCTCTGTAAAGAAGAAGTAAAGAAAATGCGGAGCAGTCTTTGGAGACTTTTATGTTAAAATGCCTGTATCCTGGATTCTGTGTCCGCGTGAAGCGTCCAGGTCTCACAGCCATAGAGTAGGATGAAAACTATGAGGGACTTGTAGAGCCCGTACTTGGTGGGGAAGCTGATTGAACTGCTTGTCAACTACCTGCTCAGTCTGCGTTTGCCATGACAATTTTATGCGGACCTTAGCGGTACTGGTACCATCCTTGGACAGGGTTGCGCCCAAGGACCTGAAGCTGGCTACTTCTAGCTTCTTGACGTTAATGGTGATGTCTGCACTGGTGTTGGTTGTGCTATTCACCATGATCTTCGACTTCTCCGTGCTGACCTCCATCCGTATGTTCTTGCTGAGTCCGTTGGTGAGATCTTGAAGTTCACTGCTGGTGCCACCCATGAGGTCAATGTCATCAGCGAATCTCAAGTTGGAGATGGGTCTTCCACCGATGGAGATAGAGATGTAGTGGTCATGGAGAGTCTCCTGCATTATCTTTTCATGATGGGAGAAAGCAGAAATCCCTGATGGACTTACACATCAAAAATCAGTTCAATATCTGCAAATGTTTAAGAATAAAGTCCGGAATATTGTTATTCTAGAGAAAATGTACCAGTCCAAGGCCCATAACTTAGCCAAAAATCAATGGATCAGACAAAAACTGAAAATTGATCTGTGGTCATGCTGGTAGACTCACACACAAAAAACAGGTAGTTGCTAGAAGCGTTTACAAAAAAAAAGCGTAGACTGAAGGCCGTATGGACAAACAGACAGACAGTCAGACGACGTAACAAAACTAGTTGGTCATTAAATGTCAGTAGTTTTTGACATATAGAGAAATGTTAGAGAATAAACAAAATAATTATATTGTATCTTATTTACTTAACCTTATACACATTGATTTAAATTGAAACATACTTTGCTAAATATCTTCACAATAATAAATTGTTGACGGAGACATACACGCCATGCTATAACCAAACACTTCATATCATATGAGTTTGATGCAAGCAAACACTTCATATCATAGGAGTTTGAGACAAGCAAACACTTCATATCAAAGGAGTTTGATGCAAGCAAATACTTCATATCATAGGAGTTTGATACAAGCAAACACTTCCCATCATTGGAGTTTGATACAAGCAAACACTTCATATCAAAGGAGTTTGATGCAAACACACACTTCATATCATAGGAGTTTGATACAAGCAAACACTTCCTATCATAGGAGTTTGATACAAGCAAACACTTCATATCATAGGAGTTTGATGCAAACACACACTTCATATCATAGGAGTTTGATACAAGCAAACACTTCCTATCATAGGAGTTTGATACAAGCAAACACTTCATATCATAGGAGTTTGATGCAAGCAAACACTTCTCACATAGGAGTTTGATGCAAGCAAACACTTCATATCATAGGAGTTTGATACAAGAAAACACCTCATATCATAGGAGTTTGATGCAAGCAAACACTTCATATCATAGGAATTTAATGCAAGCAAACACTTAATATCATAGGAGTTTGATACAAGCAAACACTGCATATCATAGGAGTTTGATACAAGCAAACACTTCATATCATAGGAGTTTGATGCAAGCAACACTTCATATCAAAGGAGTTTGATGCAGGCAAACACTTCATATCATAGGAGTTTGATGCAAGCAAACACTTCATATCATAGGAGTTTGATACAAGCAAACACTTCATATCATAGGAGATTGATACAAGCAAACACTTCATATCATAGGAGTTTGATGCAGGCAAACACTTCATATCATAGGAGTTTGATACAAGCAAACACTTCATATCAAAGGAGTTTGATGCAGGCAAACACTTCATATCATAGGAGTTTGATGTAAGCAAACACTTCATATCATAGGAGTTTGATGCAAGCAAATACTTCATATCAAAGGAGTTTGATGCAGGCAAACACTTCATATCATAGGAGTTTGATACAGGCAAACACTAAATATCATAGTAGTTTGGTGCAGGCAATCACTTCATATCATAGGAGTTTGATACAAGAAAACACTTCATATCATAGTAGTTTGATACAAGCAAACACTTCATATCATACGATTTTGATGCAAGCAATCACTTCATATCATAGGAGTTTGATGCAAGCAAACACTTCATATCATAGGATTTTGTTGCAAGCAAACACTTCATATCATAGGATTTTGATGCAAGCAAACACTTCATATCACAGGAGTTTGCTGCAAGCAAACACTTCATATCATAAGAATTTGATGTGACCAAACACTTAATATCATAGTAGTTTGATGTGACCAAACACTTCATATCAAAGCAGTTTGATGCAAGCAAACACTTCATATCATAGGAGTTTGATGCAAGCAACACTTCATATCATAGGAGTTTGATGTGACCAAAAACTTCATATCATAGGGGTATGATGTGAACAAACACTTCGTATCAAAGGAGTTTGATGCAAGCAAACACTTCATATCATAGGAGTTTGATGCAAGCAAACAATTCATATCATAGGAGTTTGATGCAAGCAAACACTTCATATCATAGGAGTTTGATGCAAGCAAACACTTCCTATCATAGGAGTTTGATACAAGCAAACACTTCATATCAAAGGAGTTTGATGCAGGCAAACACTTCATATCATAGGAGTTTGATGCAAGCAAACACTTCATATCATAGGAGTTTGATACAAGCAAACACTTCATATCATAGGAGATTGATACAAGCAAACACTTCATATCATAGGAGTTTGATGCAGGCAAACACTTCATATCATAGGAGTTTGATACAAGCAAACACTTCATATCAAAGGAGTTTGATGCAGGCAAACACTTCATATCATAGGAGTTTGATGTAAGCAAACACTTCATATCATAGGAGTTTGATGCAAGCAAATACTTCATATCAAAGGAGTTTGATGCAGGCAAACACTTCATATCATAGGAGTTTGATACAGGCAAACACTAAATATCATAGTAGTTTGGTGCAGGCAATCACTTCATATCATAGGAGTTTGATACAAGAAAACACTTCATATCATAGTAGTTTGATACAAGCAAACACTTCATATCATACGATTTTGATGCAAGCAATCACTTCATATCATAGGAGTTTGATGCAAGCAAACACTTCATATCATAGGATTTTGTTGCAAGCAAACACTTCATATCATAGGATTTTGATGCAAGCAAACACTTCATATCACAGGAGTTTGCTGCAAGCAAACACTTCATATCAAAGGAGTTTGATGCAGGCAAACACTTCATATCATAGGAGTTTGATGCAAGCAAACACTTCATATCATAAGAGTTTGATACAAGCAAACACTTCATATCATAGGAGTTTGATGTAAGCAAACACTTCATATCATAAGAGTTTGATGCAAACACACACTTCATATCATAGGAGTTTGATGCAGGCAAACACTTCATATCATAGGATTTTGATACAAGCAAACACTTTCTATCAAAGGAGTTTGATGCAGGCAAACACTTCATATCATAGGAGTTTGATGCAAGCAAACACTTCATATCATAGAAGTTTGATGCAAGCAAACACTTCATATCATAGGAGTTTGATACAAGCAAACACTTCATATCATAGGAGTTTGATGCAGGCAAACACTTCATATCATTGGAGTTTGATACAAGCAAACACTGCATATCAAAGGAGTTTGATGCAGGCAAACACTTCATATCATAGGAGTTTGATGCAAGCAAACACTTCATATCATAGGAGTTTGATACAAGCAAACACTTCATATCATAGGAGTTTGATGCAAGCAAACACTTCATATCAAAGGAGTTTGATGCAGGCAAACACTTCATATCATAGGACTTTGGCACAGGCAAACACTTAATATCATAGTAGTTTGATGCAGGCAAACACTTCATATCATAGGAGTTTGATACAAGCAAACACTTCATATCATAGTAGTTTGATACAAGCAAACACTTCATATCATAGGATTTTGTTGCAAGCAAACACTTCATATCATAGGAGTTTGATGCAAGCAAACACTTCTTATCATAGGAGTTTGATGCAAGCAAACACTTCATATCAAAGGATTTTGATGCAAGCTAACACTTCATATCATAGGAGTTTGATGCAAGCAAACACTTCATATCAAAGGAGTTTGATGCAAGCAAACACTTCATATCACAGGAGTTTGATGCAAGCAAACACTTCATATAATAGGATTTTGATGCAAGCAAACACTTCATTTCATAGGATTTTGATACAAGCAAACACTTCATATCATAGGATTTTGATGCAAGCAAACACTTCATATCATAGGATTTTGATGCAAGCAAACACTTCATTTCATAGGATTTTGATACAAGCAAACACTTCATATCATATGATTTTGATGCAAGCAAACAAATCATATCATAGGATTTTGATTTAAGGGAAGCTCAGAGAGCAAGACATTTATAGAATACACGTTCTTGATAAACTTGAGATCGATAATATAATTATTTCAGTTTTGAATCTTAAGAGCTTTAGAAGATTGTAAACTATGTCACTCTAACCGGGTGTCCTGTGTTGAGAAACTTTTAGATGATTTTGGGTTTTCAAAGGTATTTTTAAATCCAGAAAATATATGTATTTTTTTTCCTTTTATATTTTAGGCGCGAGTAAAAATCAACTTTATTCAATAATGGCAAGGTTTATTACTGCATAGCTCAGTTTTAACAGATTATGCTCAATATAAAACTAACTTGCCTATGAAAACTATCTTAATGTATTGCCTGTTAACCTGGGGAAATTTGTTACATGCTTCAGAATTTGTGCACTCTTATTAAGAATTCATACAGGCCTTTATGGCTCTAGTAATATACCAAGAAACGAAAGATACTATTTGTACTGTGGTAGTCGCAATCTTGAAGATGTGTACCATTTTATATGCATTTGTGCATGTTACACTACTATAAGGAGGAGATTTCTCTATAGAAGATTTTACGTTAGACTTTCTGTATATAAATTCAATTATTTAATGGGATCTGTTAAAGCATACACATGTATGTTCTTAAAAATGTTGCAAACTTTATTACATATGCACTAGATATAAGACAATCTGTTACGGTTGCAACAATAAAAACAATACAATTTTACATTCACTGATTTATTAGAAAAATTTTTGGACCAGATTCATCACATTTTTATCTGAGATCATGAAGAAATCTTAAAATACCTGTAAGTTACACTTGACTATTTGGAGATTATGTTCCTTGGGAGTATTTTTAACAGTTAATGGGAGTCCATTTCTTAGAATCTTAATGTAAAGCATAGTAACTATACTAACTACGAAATTAACATTATCCCCACTTAATTGCCAAACAAATTCAAAAAAGACATAATTTTTCAGAAAATTTTACACAAACGGGTAACTTTTTAGTTTTAAATGTAAAACAGATATTTGATGAAAATATCAAACTTTGAAAAGAACACATTTAAATCAACTTAAAGGTCTCTAAATTAAGACCAGTATTGTAAATCAAAACCAGGGCAAGAAGTCAATATTAAATATTCTTAAAATAGTCAATCTTAACAATACATAAGAGCATTCAACATCAAAACTATTAAAATTTAAACATGTTAAACAATTAAACATCATAACTGAAAGCTTTAAAGGCATATACTTTGATAGTAAATATAGCACGAGCTCCGCTGCTGGAGAGAGATACCCCCTAAACAGGGCCTTGACACAGGATTTTTTGCCACAAAACTTACCATAACAGTAAATCTTATCAAATTAGTGTGACAGCCACTTAAATAGGCCTTAAGTTGACACAGAATTATGCACTTCTGTTAACTCAGCGTTATGGTAAATGGGTTGAGAATATTATATATTTTTATAACTAGTGATGTCACGATGTGACAGTGACCTTGACCTAGTGACCCCAATTTCATAACTGCTCAAGGCCAATACACATGGGAAGTATCAAGAAAATCGAGGAATCAGTTGATGAGTCATAATTAGAAACAATTTCACACTTAGTGTGACAGTGACCTTGACATTTGACCTAGTGACCCCAATTTCAATAGGGGCCATCTACTTCCCAGCCCAAATGCACATGGGATGTATTAAGCCAATCAGTCCCTCATTTCACAAGTTATTGATCGGAAACAATTTTCACTCTTAGTTTGAAAGTGACCTTGACCTTTGATCTTGTGACCCCAATTTTTAAAGGGGTCATTAACTGGCAAAGGCTAATGCACATGGGAAGTATCAAGCCAATTGGTGAATCTGTTTACAAGTTATTGATTGGAAACAAACTGGTCAACCGACAGACAGACCGACATCCAGCAAAACAATATACCCCCTCCTCTTCGAAGGTGGGCATAACAATGCTAGATTTGCCATTCAGATTTATCTCAACAATATAATAAAGTATATACACCTATGTTACATACACCTTCCAATGGTTATTTCTATTGAAATTAATTTCAAATATACCATATAATCAGCAATACTAATATTGCATCACTAACAGTGAACATACAAGTTAGCATAGTTTACTCTATTCAACACTAGCTACATCTTATTGATTGCAACAATTTGGTTAAATGTTGAGTTTCCATTCAATATGATATGCTGTAGTTTTTTTATTTTGATTTGAATATTGAGCATTTTAATAGACATGGCACATAAATACCCTATACAAACAACAACACAACACTATGATAGGCAACGGTAAATGGCTGAAAATAGTTTACAATTGGGTTGTACCCTCTTATGGATTGACAGTGTCGAGAAATCACACTTTCTGTAATAGCAACAAAGAAAATAGAAAACACTGAACTGTTAAAAACGATCAATGAAAGGTCTACAAACAGAATAAAGAGCACTGATCGATAGCCTATAGTAAGACAAGAAGAGAAGTAGTTCTCAACACATAGAATACCAACAGATATACTTAAAATAAAGAAAAGATTGAGAAACATATAGAGCTGACCAAATTAGGAAACCTTTAACGATTCAGACATCAAACACGTAGAACTGACCAATATGATGTACCACTAGCTGTCAATCATTCAAACACTGAACATATACTCTGAACAATATTATGTAGTCTTTAACAATTTAGACACTGAACATAAAACTCTGAACAATATAATGGAGTCTTTAACAATTTAGACAATAAACATAAAACTCTGAACAATATATTGGAGTCTTTAACAATTTAGACAATGAACATAAAACTCTGAACAATATATTGGAGTCTTTAACAATTTAGACAATAAACATAAAACTCTGAACAAAATGATGACATCTCTAACAATTTAGACAATGAACATATAACACTTAATTATGTGATGTAGCGTTTAACAATTCAAACATTGCGCATAAAGGACTGAAAAATAGGATAGAGACTTCACTGAACATATAGCCCTGAACAATTGTATGTAGTCTTTAACAATAAAGACTATCAACATTAAGTAAAGGTCAATATGACGTTGTCTTAATCAAGTCATATATTGAACAAATAGCACTGAACAATAAGATGTTGTCTTTATCAATTCAGGCACTTACACATAGCACAGACAATATAATGTAAAGTGTATTAATTGAGACATCCAACATATGTATGATATAGCACTGAATAATATAGTTTAAACCTATTTATTTAAGCTTGATAGCATGGAAAGCCTAAGGCTTATTAATAGCCTCGTGATTCCTAATCACTGAATAGTATGATGGAGTCTTTCACAATTCAGACAGTGAACAAAAAGAAACGGACAATATAATATAGATCTTCAACAATTCAGACAATCAACAAAATGCACAGGACAATATGATGTCGTATTTAACAATTAAGACATTAAACTTATTGAACTGAACAATTAATAAGTTATTTATATGTACACATCAATTAGAAAAATATATAAAAACAATAAATTAATACTTTAAAATAACCAGTAATTTTCAAGTAAGTAACATGATAAAAAAGATTTTCATCGCAATTCATATTTTTCAAAGGTTATTAACTATACAATTACAAGGAACATTCTTCCCATATATTTGTAACTGTGTTTGGTATCTTTCCTTTGAAGTAAAGAAAACTACAATTCACAAATGCATTCAAATAACTAAATTGTGTGTGCACAATGTCAATGTCACAGCACAATGTCAAAGGCAAAATAAACATTTTTTCAAACAAATTAATGCTCAACCAATCTGTAATATTGTAATCACAGAATGACATGAAGTAATGCAAGAAACGTGTTCAACAAAACATTTCAACATGTAAAATTAACAACAACAATAAAACTTTACAACACATTAACTGTACTGAATAAAAGTAATATATATAGAGTGTTCAGCAGCTTTATTGACAGCAGATGCAAACAAAATGTTGCATGAATAATTGTAGCATAAGGATAACTGCTGAAAATAGACATGTGTAATCAACATATAAATAACAATTTTGACTAAAATCAGTATGAAATTACTGGTAGACATTCTGGACTAGTTTCTAATATGGCCAACTACCTTTTTGGCTAATATGTAAATACTAAATATAAACCTCAAACATTGATTTCATTATCTGATTACGAAACTAAGTGTAACAAACAGTTCATGACAGAAGCTTACAAGCCTATAGAATTCCTGAAGAGAGCTGTTCATCTATTTGAAACCACAAACCAGAGCTGTTCATCTATTTGAAACCACAAACTTGAGACCGATGCCCAGAGCTAGTACAGCACTGGCCAGGGCCATGGCTTTGAGTCCAAAGCCAGTGGAGTGATCCCCAACACCGTTACAGTCTTCACCTATCCTGTCTTCTGCTGTATGGACAGACTCTCTTGAGGTGTCACTCACATATCTTTCTTCCACTTGATTGTTCACCTCGGGATGCTGTTGTAGGGATGTTGAGCTATTGTTTGTATTTTGATCAACATTTGAACTTTCATAATTGCCCGTGTGGACATTAACATCATCTTCTGTGTTAACATTTTGATCACTTTCAATGTTCATTTGTTCATCCGTTCTAGTGTTCAAAGTTCCGATTTCCACGTTCACATTCTGATAATTGTCCAAAGTTGTTTCAGCATGCCTTTGATCATTAAGAGGATCAACCACAATGTTGTCAACCAGTTGATATGTTTCATCCCCATCAGCTCCTCTAGGAATAGTCCCTGCCACTGGTGTAGCCTGCTTCACATACTGACTCGACCTGTCATACTCATCAACCGCGCCCATATCATCTGCTACCACACCACCTTCTTCATTGTCAAGACCATGGTCTACAGGTTCTCTTGAGGCATTTGATGATTTGAAAACATATTCCGATACTAGTTTTCCTGCTGCCTCAAGACCAGGACAATTATCATACAATGTTTCCACTACATCACAATCAGTAATGCTATTGTCATTAGGTGTATTAAAATCACCCTCTCCAGGACTCATGTTACCAAAGCTTTTGGTATTTTCAGCAGCATCGATGTTCACATCTATATCAGCTTTTATTGCTTCACGAACCTTAGTGTGCACATTAGAATTTGTAAAATCATCATCCTCAAGGTCATTGCAACAGATCAAATCGCTATCAGCTTCATCTTGATCATCAGTGTTCTTTGAGGGGTCATCATCGCATTGTGACTGTATATAAATCACACTAGACCTACGGGATAGGTCAGACTCAAGCTCCATCTCACCTGTATTATCCAATGAAATCGAACTTGTCTCTGAAAACTCAAACCCTACACTAGAAGCATACCTTGGTTTCTTAGGGCCCAATGCAAGCGCATTGCCTGTTTCTATTGCAATAGTGTTATCTGTGAGAGAAGCATCAGAGCTCTTAGTAGACATAGTAAACACATTGCAGGTTTCTTCATCAGATTCCTGACTGTTGCCTTGGATAAGTGTTCTTTGACCTTCTGACCCGCAACTTTCTCGCTTGGTTTCTAGGCAATCAGTTTCTAGGTCAAGGTCATTGCAACCCCTGCTTGATGCCTGAGAGAGGTCACTATTGATGCGGTCAGTCGAGGGACTGATGTCGCTAGAACTCTGATTGTCTGATGACTGGCTGGGGTCAAAGTTCATGATAGTACTCTGAAATGTCAACACAGTTTATTACTGGACACATACATATATAAGTAATCTGCATCAGAAAATTAATGTTCAACTGTATCATTAAAAAATCAAAGTACTTAAATAATTGTACTTAAGGCAATTATGTCAATACAGGCAATGGCATTCAAACTTGATTTATTATCAACGTAATGTGAATAGAAAAGCTATATCACTAATACCTGAACTATGACAGCTTCATCTTACAAATATTTTACTATACTTCCATTCATGTTTTTTGATGGTTCTGTATGTGGATACGTGTTCATAAGTAAACACAGCTCATGTTCCTTTTATCTTCAAAAAGACTAGTACATCTAGTAGAATTATTGCGGACTCTCTGACAAGCAAACCCTCTATGCTACCTATGGTACACTGAGAATGGGCTTCTTTTCTTAGAAACAAACATTCCCTGCTCTACCTAGGAAACAGACTTGTGTTCCTTAACCCTTTACCACTTAGATACGTATTTTGACGCATTTGTAGTCCCTTAGAAAGTTAAAAAAATTTTAAAGACTTTTCTTACTCGATTCAAGTTTTAAAGGCTTCATTTCCAACCCTTTGATACTGATGAGCAGTAGACAGCATAAAACCTAAACAGACTGCGAGTTACTCGCAGGCTGTTCTGGTTTTATGCTTTGCACATTTTCATTTTCACTTTGCCTCTGAGTAGGAAAGGGTAAAGGCATGGCTATTAATGCAATTGATAAAATGACATGGTTTCAATGAGATCAGCTGCTGTATGTGCCTCACCCATCCTCCCTGCTTGATGATGAACTTTGCTGCCATGTCTGCCACCACCTGGGTACAGGAGTCTATGATTGTCCTCACATGGGGAACACCTGTCTGAAGTGCAGTCCACACCAGCTTCTGACCAAACCTCATCAGCAGAGCTACCTGAACACAATTATCATTGAAGATATGAACACAAAATGGCCAAGACGAAGCACACAATTCAGTCAATATCCTAAAGTATTTTTTATATTGGAACGCAACAAAATGTTTATTAGCACTTCTCACAGAAAAAAAATCATCAAAAAACACAGTTTATTAAAATACATACTTTTTAAAACAATTCAAAAATGAATGTAACAATGGTTATAATTGTACAAAAATTATTTTCTTATCAATTCAGGAATACAATTGTACTGCACATTAACTGATGAAAGTGAGTATGCTTATGGAAATGTAGCAATTACTTTATAAATAATAATGTTTTAGCAAAAACAATTGTAGGCACATTGCTTAAACTTACCTGACCAATTAGTACAATTCTATGCTAACTTTGTTGATAACTTATGTAAACTTCAATGAAATAGGCCACGAAAAATTTACTATGACAATCATAAAGTTTATAATTTTTGTTATCTCAACAAAATTGTCATGTCCTCGACAGTTAGTTTATCAAAAGTGGGTATGTTGTGAATGTTAAATTATTTTGTATACTAAACTATGCATCGGGAACACATCTAAATAAAAATAACTCAAGCGTGAAACATCTGACGACAGATTAAAAAAGATTGTGTTATTCTATTGATTATTTCATCCATTGATCATGATTGTCTCTGTAGGTAATAACATCTTATAGGAACAATGATTTAATGATTTCGTATGCATGTTCTATTTTAGTGTCCATACTAAATTTACAATCACCTAATTTTCTAATATGTTCTGACAATTCCTAAAAGTTAACATAATGACAACAGCAGAATAAACTCTCTGGCACACAAGATTCATGCTTATTACTAAAAATGTCATTTGAGTACAGAGATTGTCAGATACTGAAAAATCATTATCATTTGTGGTACATTAATTTTCCTTGATTTCCTAGGTTGAAAGGTTCACGAATTGAACACAAACACATCAGAAAATGAACAAGGGGAACTTCTCTTTACTTTCTAAAATCAGACATTCATGAATTTACCTATCCTCTAAAATTCATAAAAACCTGCGTACATAAATACAATTATAAATGATTTTACAGTAGTTCATAAGTATGAGATACATTCTGGTAAGCCTCTTAGACTTGATAAGCATGCCAATGGAAATTGATAATACGATTACAGACCGCAAATATAGGCCTGAAATTCTGTTCAATATATTTAACAATAGTAACAAACAAGTCAAACCCAATATGATATAATCGACCAGAAAAAATCAATGTTGTTCAATGTTATTACTATAACAAACTATAAATGAACACTGCCCCCACCTGTCTCCAGTCATTGAGGTCATTGTGCGAGAGTAAAGCCTGAGCCAGTTCCTGAAAGCGAGGATACGACAGGTTTTCTATGTCAGTCGGCGAGAGGCTGTTAAACATGTCCGCCAGCTGGGGCCCATGCATGTCATTCATCTCGTCTCCGATACGGGCCAGCACCAACGCAGCTTGGGAGATCGGGGTACGGGGAGTAGCACACGCCCCTCCACCATCACATCTGCTGGGTATGCCTGCAAACCATAATTATAAAGATATGTGAACATGATGGGGATCTAAGCTTCTATTTCTAGCAAGTCTTCATAATTTGTGTGTTGATTGGTCACTAACATATGTATACATCCATTCTTGTCCTACCAGGGGTTCAAGTAGATTAAGTTGTATGTTACAAGCATAACCATGAACACTAATGGTAAACCATTAGCAGTGTTGTAGTGGATATGGTGTCCGCCTAGCCATCAGGAGGTCACGGGTTCGATCCCCATTGTGGGAGCGTTCTTTAGATTTCCCCTAAAGACACCAAGTACTGGTTCTAGTCCCAGGAAATGGACTCGAGAGCTTTCCAAATAAGCCTTAGGCTTTCTATGTAATCCAGCTAAAATAAATAGGTTTAAACTAAAGGTAAACCAGCTTATGCATGGAAAGTGTGAGCAGGTTCATTTGAGTTAGTTTATATGACAGAAAAATCCAAATAAACAAAACAACTAGCTACACAGCTATATTTGAACTGTTTTTGCTCAGGTTATAACATTTATATCGAGAAGCCTGTTACATATCTGACATTAGACATCAAGAGCTTGCTTGGCCTAATACCTCTTATTGTTGAATGCCTATGGTCAATAGAAGCTTTTATATTCTTGACAGTCAATAAGTGGGCTTTCAATAACTTTTGACTACTGAAATTATTTAACCTCCTGGCATCTGATATTTCAAATTTTATTCAGAGCATTTTAAAGTTTTGACATTCTTACACGAAATACACATGTATATTTATCAACATTCAGAGGAAATATTACTCTGAACATAATCGTGATATACATTGTTAAAATGCAACAAATCTGCAACAAATGGGAATTGCAATATTTGTATAGCAATAGCATAGAATGAATATGGAGGATTTTAGAGATATCTGATTACCTGGTTCAAATTCTGATTCCATTTCATCAAGTTCACTGTTGATTTCTGACTGGAAGGTGAGAAGAACATCATCTAGTTGAACTGTCCCCATGGGGATATGGAGGTGTAACCCCGACCTGTCAGCACTTTTGCTGGGAACTGCTTGACAAGCTGGAAAGGAAAATGCCTAAAACGTTATCAGTGCCCCAGATAAGCTGCGTATCTACGCCTTTCACCCTATTAAATTGTTATAAAACGCAAAGAAATACAAAATCATGCGTATTGAAAACGCAACAAATTTGACGTTTACGCAAATTCGTCAAACTTGATGCGTACGATACAATAGCTTTGATCGAAAATGCTTTGCTAATTTTCTGTATTTTCTCTTTGAAATTATTATAGTAACGCGGAGACACTTTCATTCAGCAAAAGCCTGGTTGATGGAGCAGGAAAACAGTCAAAGTTATTCAAATGCTCTGCGGATTAGATTTCATAGTTAAAAAAATAACCAAATTATTAACGACAACATACATGTGTTTTTAATCTGGCTTTATCCGTCGTTCATTGTGCATGTATTTGTAAAGCGTCTGTACTTTAATTTTCAATAACGATGCGAAATCATTTTTATTGAATCAATACAAGTGTGCAGCTTCAACAGAAGTAAAGCAGCAATAATTTTAAAGTATGATTTTTATAACTCATTTCACCCTATTTCAAGAATGAAATCACCTTATTTTTCAAAATCAATGGGTGAAAACCCTATTTACCGAATAATTATCTGGGGCACTGTGTTATGGTCTGAAAAGGGTACATTACCCATTAGACATGACCTGCATTAGTTCATAGATAGTCATACTGTCTACAAAACTGTACAAACTAATTTACTTATTTCCAGAACTGAACCATTCTAGTTTGTTCTGGAGAAGATAAAGATTTCTATGTTTTCAACTTTTGCTATTTCCATTTTCAGTTCCTATCCAGATTTCAATTCACATTTTTTGGCCTTTGCTTTGTCTGGTATAAGAAACAAGCTAGCAGACTATTTATTAACTTCCAATAAACCCTTGTTAAACTGATCTGTCAATGACTTCAAATATATACCAGTAACAGGTTCAATACCCACACTGCATTCTCATGATATCTGAAGAGATACCAAAAACAAGTTTTAACTCAAGAATGTCTATAATACATCAATGCAATCAAGCTTACATAATCAAGTAGGTTAACACAAACCTGTGAGATCTCTTGCTGAACGTGAATTGGGTTCCTCTTTGTGGTCTGATTCCGAGCCACTGTGAATATTGTCAGCCTCGTCTTCACCGCATTCATCCTCGCTGTTGCACTCCTGCAGCGAGTCTGGTTCCCTAAAATCTAGTTCCCTGAATAACATACCTGGAACCTCATCAACAACAGTTGGCAGATATGGCACGTTTCTCCTGAGATCAAGGAAGCCATCTCGGAAGTGCGCGCTCCTAGAACTGAATACACTGGAGGTGCTTGAACCTTCGTATTCGTCATCAGCATCACCCTCGTAGCTGTATTCACCAATGCTGCTGTTCTCACTTATTTGCCTCTGTGGCGAGAGCGGAGTTTTTCTTGGACTTAGGGAATGGGAAGACTGTGATACTTCATAAATGGCACTGCTTGATTGAGCGCTCTGCTGTCCAATTATCTCAGATGCAAAAATAGACTCAGTTTCTACAGGAAGATAAGTGTTGGCATTTTCTACATTGAGTTGTTCTTTTAAATACTTCTGGTACTTGTAGCTGACATTGTCCTCAGACACTGGTGAATCAAGGTCTTTCTGGAATGATTTTAGATGGCCTAATCGCTTGGAATGTGGCTTGTTATGTGACAGGCCTTGGTTCAAGGATTGACTTTTTGTTAATTTTGGAAGAGGATGTGACTTTGAAAAGACGTGGCTATGTTTTAAGTTGTCTGCCTCAAAATCTGGCGAGGAAACTATGTGGTCCCTGTACAAAGATGGTGGAAGGATTCCCATAAAGTTCAACATCACCAACCTGGTCTCTGATACAAAATCCATGGACCTTGACAAACTTGAGTGTTGGCTGGCGTACTCAACATGATGTGGAATGTTTTCAGATATATTTTGTCTCTGAGGAATGTTGGTATGAGATCTTTGCTCTACCTTTGGCCCAAAATAATCACCATTATCATGGTCTTGGGATGATTTTTTCTTCATTGTCATTTCATTCTTGTCACCCTCCATTGAAGTCATTGTCAAAGCTTATGTAAGAGTTTCATACCTGAAAAAGAAAGTCAACATAAAAGCAGATAGGTTAAAAACCTAAATTCTAATAAAGATAACTACAGGGCTAATGCTAACTTTTGAAACTGCCACCAACTGTGAATGTTTTATATATTAACATAGCGATAAAATATTACAATTTGTGAGAACAAGTGGCAACATTGCATCATGGTTTGGTAAACAAATGGCGACCAGACCAGAAACAAGTGCTATGTGAGTGCATTTTAATACTGTGTTATATTTACTGACAGTGAAAAATCTGCTTGAAATAACAGTGATATTTATTTATCATTGGGTCTTAAAGTCAATTAATTTAAACTGATGGACAATTAATTAATTGTTGGTTTTGATATTATGACAGATCTTTGTTTAATCATGTGTGATTTAATATTAATGCTCTTTAATCAGTTTATTGCTGTAATACCAAATACGATGAATCATGAAAAATATGAATGACTGATGGTGGTGTTGTTTCAGTTGTGACAACAGTTAAAATGCATAGGTTTTTGTTAGAACTAATCAAATACGATTGTCCATTTAATGATTTATCCAATATATAACTTTGCGCTTAGACACAAGTGATTATTATTATTGCAAATATAATGGTCCATTGACTTCTCACATTCATCTGCCAGGTTTAATGGTTTTTATGATTATCAGCTTGTAGAACACATGTTTGATGTGTCACCAGATTACTGTACAGGCACTTGGCATTAACTGCTTCCCCCTTCCCCAAGCTACTGCCACATCCAAAAACCATCAAAATTGTCCATTTGTGATACACAATAACAAAACCACAAAAAGTAAGTCCAAATTTATTTTACTTTGACCCTAATAATGCTGATCTCGCTCACCGGCCAATTTCCAAAGTGATTAGCAAAACTTTGTTGTAAAGGACCAAATTGAGGCCTGCTTGCGCAAGTCAAATGTAAATCTGTCATCAAACAGCAAACTTGCAAAAACATTTACTAGAATCAATCTGGCTACCTAGTCCAAATAATTAGACGTAAGCTACCCCGCTTAAATGTAAATCGACCTCATATTTATAGGAGTATCTGGCTACCATGAATACATCTCATACCATTCAGAACTAAACAAAATTAACACTTAGTAAAAGCTATTGCCGAGTGCCTGTGGATAAGTGCAAATAGTTTTATTTCTGATACAAATGCAAGTGTCCGAAAAATAAGTGTCATTCATAATTTCATTATTGTGGCTGAAAAAATGGAGACACAAAGTTATTTTGGCTTAAAAGAGGGTTTCCAAAACACTTATTGTCCGAAAACTAAGAGTAATTACGGTTATCTAGCAATAACCACCAATAACTTATTGAATAACTACGCCAAAACAAAAAACATTCTTACTTTCGAACTAAAAGGAAGTTCACAACCGGAAGTTGATAGTTTACACTGGTAACCGGAAATTTATATTACGTCATCAACGGTGTAGATCACGAGAAGAAGACTACTTCCGGTAGAAATTGTCATCTTATTTTGTACGCTTATTTCGACAATTTATTTTTTTCTCCACCAAAAAAATGGCACTCAGCGATCAAGATGTACAGAAACAGGTAAACATTTTATATTGTTTCTTCAATTTTGTAAGCAAAAAACTAATTCACAAAATAATGTTTACATAATAACATTTCATTGTTCAACTTCAGCTGTCAAAATTAGTTGCAATAATCCAACTCCCAGCTAATGCAATTAGCCCTTGGGGTCGCTGGGAGTTGTATTGCGAAGGACATTTTTCATGTAAGCTCGCCACCTGGAATCCACGAGGCACTTTCTTCCACCATATGAGCACTTAAACTGTTTTCTTGCATTAGCGCAATGTCGGGTAATTCCGACAGTCGTCTAATTTCGACACTTTTCACAATATTTATCAGACCTGTCTTAAATCATCATCATCCCGTATGATTTCATTTTAAAATGTGACGTAGTGTGTGTTGTGACGTCACCAGATAAAATCTCTCTATCCAACGTCTCGCTAATTGCATGTAAGTGAGTCATTTAAAATACGTACATTGTATTACTTAGAGAATTTTTATAGCGTTATGAGCTTCGCTAAGGGAGGTTACATAATTGTCAATTACATCCCTTCAGGATTTCGCTGTATTTTTGGTATTTGTACAAGTTCTAGTATAAAATTTGTTTCACTTGACCTTGTATTTGTGTTTGAATAGTGCCAAGCGTTTGTTAAACTATGAATTGTGGGGTGTCGAAATTATCCTCGAAATTTTATACGATGGTGGGTAATTCCGACACTCCAAATGTTTTCAAGCATTCCCAGCGCATATGGAAAGATAGATTTGTTAAATAGAATTACTCTTTAAATGGTTGAAGCAGCTAATTGAATATTATATATAGCTCTCACTATATCTTGTCAAGCAGATTATATAAAATTAGAGCTATTTAAAAGTTGTGAAGGTTATTGATTAATGAAAATGTTGTTTTTTTACTTAATTATGTCGTTAATTGGATCACATGTGATCACTGCAGATGCTGCGCAACCACCATAAACACCTGTCTGCGAGGGTCATTCACGCGTTTTAAATGTACATGTACAAAAAAATCATATACATGTGTACTACATGTAGATATTATATGTATGTGCACACGTAT
This sequence comes from Dreissena polymorpha, assembly GCF_020536995.1. Classification (NCBI taxonomy): domain Eukaryota; kingdom Metazoa; phylum Mollusca; class Bivalvia; order Myida; family Dreissenidae; genus Dreissena; species Dreissena polymorpha. The sequence goes on along the minus strand of NC_068366.1, from coordinate 47,139,248 downwards.
GCACTTAAATTTGGACAGTACATAACGTCGGAAACGTAAATACAGCGTTTCGATGATCAATACTATTTACTCTTAATGGCAATGCCAAATATTTCGCGAGATATTTCAACTTTATTTGAAAGTTACAACGAAACTTTTAATGGAAATCAAATTATCTCAATGTTGTACCCGCTACGAAATTTTTATTTACAAATAAATACACCCACGCCAATTTTCGCGCGCTTATTATCAGGACAAAGAAATTCATTTATTTTATCTAGAAGTTGCTTACCGAAAATAGCTGTACCCGGCGCATGCAAACCATGTAAGGTGATTTTCGCATGTTGGAATACAACTGTATTGTTTGGGCGCTTACATGTATTTCATCAAACCTTTAAATAGAATTATATGCCAAAATTTATTTGATACTTTCGAAAATTGCGAACGTTTTTGTTTATGACATTCTTGAGCACTCTTATCGTCTATATTACCCTCACATAATTTGTTTTAAAAACGGAAATCGGGCGTATATGGGATTATCGAGTTATGGATAAAGATGGGAGAAGTTGCATGTATTCGATAGATACAGTTGACACATATGTATCCAAGGCGTTTTATTGTCGCCAATATATTTTAAATACTTTTGACCAGCCTTTTGACCAGCATGTACATAAAAATAGAATTAATTTATTCATTATCAATTTTAAATGAAAGGGATCAATTCAATACGTTTATGTTCAATTATATTTAGCGAACACGATGGACACCGCGGTAGATATTATGGGTCCGCGGTGATTCGCGGTGTTCGTCGATGGCAAACGGCCCCCGCGACATTTGATCTGAACACCCACCGAGGGGTTCATATTGGTAAGCTAACGGTGAGATGAACATTGCGGCGAGTGGTGTTTGTTTTAGTACACGGTGTCAGTACTGTATATTGAGTCAAGTGGGAGCACAATACAAACTCTAAATGCAATTTATTTATAATTCTCTGATTTGCAAATTAACACTAGTTTAGTATAATCCTATTTATTTAAGCTCCACTGCATGGAAAGCCTACGACTTACTGAAACACTCTCTCCTGATCGCTAGGCGGACACCACATCCACTAAACCACCACAACCTTATTAACAATCGATTGGTCATTGTCGGCTCGGGTACTACTTACATGTACCCCGGGTACGCTTAAGTATACTTACATGTACCCCGGGTACGGTAAATATACTAAAACCTACCCGGTAATTTTTACGCTAAATCGGTCATCGTCGGCTATTTTTTTTAGCTTAATTATGTTAATATATATGTCAATTTTCTGTTAAATTGCCTCTATATTATCGGAACCCATACTCAAAAAGAATGTTAATGCAGTTTATAAAAACAAATAATAGAAGTTTGTTTCGTAATAACGGTAATCGGTAGCGCGTTTTACGACATCTGATTTAGGGCGGGAATAAAACTCGGGTACAGTCTAATTTCGACCGGGTACGTTTTAGTATATTTACCGTACCTGGGGTACATGTTAGTATACTTCAATGTACCCGGGGTAAATGTTAGCAGTACCCGAGCCGACAATGACCAATCGAGCCTAATTAACACTAGACATTAAAGAGATCGTGAAATTCTATTGAGAGATACAATGTAAATACCTGATTAAAACAGTTGTTCAAAATTAATACAAAGACAAGTGTCGAAATTAGCCGCTAACTGTCGAAATTAGCCGCTTACTGTCGAAATTACACTCCGCCGCATTTAGTTTAATCGCTTGAAGTTTTGAGTTATGCCGGCAACGATAATAACGTTCGTTAGCAAATATCAACAAGTCAAAACGGTGTTTTTCATTAAGTTTGGGCACTTGGAGGGTAATTACGACACATCAGGACTAAATCAAATTTTACTCTTAAGGTGTCGTAATTACTCGACTTTGCTCTATTAAACACAAAAAGATCATAAATATATTCCTGATGTGCCAATTTAAACAACTTACAGTGAAGTTACTGAAATGGTGTGCTTGTAGAAGAAAGATATGTATGCAAGTTTCAAACACTTCAACGGTTCATGACAATGCAGAGTATTCCAAATTTGAAAATATGCATCGACTATCTCAGGAATCCTCCGCAACATACAGGGATGGAAACTAACGTTTTACAATCGGTTGCCCACACGGGCAACCATCTTTAGTATTTTGGTGTCCCAGCTAAAGACTAACGAGCCCAGTACAATGTACATGTAGGGTCGTGTGTATATAAGAATTTCTTTAAATAAAATAAAAGATAAGTAAACAACAACATTGCTTAATTGACAAACTTTCAGTGTATTATGTCATATTATAAGTCTGAGTTAAATCATTTCATTGGCTTTGATAAATTAATTTTATTAAACATATTATTAACTCACAGTCGCTATTTCATTAAATGTTTGAATGCACTTAGTCCAAATAATTAGACATAATCTGTCGATGTAAATTGACCTCATATTTATAGGGGTAAAATGCACTGAATTGTTTAAAGCTTAAGAAGCAAGTTGCCCAGCCGGACTACTAACTTTTGAATTTGAGTTGCAAAGGCCAAAATGTACTGTTCCCGGGCTCACGGGTAACCACTAATTTCCATCCCTGACATTGGTCTCGTTTCTTATTGACCAATTGTGATACACTGTTTATCTCGGGGAACCTCTGTTAGCTAGATCAAACAGTCATTTCAAAACTTCCACTTTTGGTTTGATATGTTTTTTATCAATTTTTAGCTCTACTGGCCATAGGCTTATCGGATGGCATGGTGTCTGTCTGTCTGTCTGTGTGTGTGTGTGTGTGTGCGTTAGACTTCCTCTTGTTTATCTGATAAAGTCCACATTTTTCTTCCGATTCTTTTCAAACTTGTTCAGTGTGTGGATATTAATGAGGACTGGAACCCTATTAAAAAATGGGTTACATCAGAGTAAAAAGTCCAGAATTATCTCCCCTTGAATTTGAGAAAATTGTGAAATAAGGCTTGTTTACGCAATAAAGTCCACAGTTTTCATCCAATCATTTCCCGACTTGCACAGTGTCTTTATCTGAATGATGAGTCAAACCCTATTGAAAATGAGCAATATGGGAGTTATAAGTCCAGAATTATCTCCCCTTGAATTTGAGAAAAAATTGAAAAGCTTTAACATTTTGCCATAACTTTTGCAATATTGAAGATAGCAACTTCATATTTGGCATGCATGTGTATCTCAAGGAGCTGCACATTTTGAGTGGTGAAAGGTCAAGGTCATCCTTTAAGGTCAAAGGTCAAAAACAAAAAGAAATCAAAGCGGCGCAGAAGGGGACATAGTGTTTCCGACAAACACATTTCTTGTTTGTTTACATATAAAGTTCTATCCTTTTGAAACTTCAACGGATGTTTTATATCATCAAGGGCCAGAACCCCATTGAGAGTCAAGACAATTTGTCCAACTTATTGTTGAAAAGAAGCCATTTGAAGTTTAAATTTTACGTTTCTTCTTGTTTATGCGATGAATTTCCCATTTTGGGTCTGTTTGTTTAAAACTTACTCAGATTGTTCATACTATCAAGGGCTTGAGCCCTATTGATTCCAGCCAGTAGAGCGATTTAGGCCCTCATGGGCCTCTTGTTTGTTTTGAGCATTTCTCCACAAAACTTCAAAAGGAACCCGAATTGATGTTGATGGTAACTGTTTTTTCACAATCTGTTAAAGAGGGGGTAATCACATGATATCATAGTCAAGATGGCTTTTTTTTCGCCTTTATTACTTGTGTTTAATTTTTAAATGATGCTCACTTTCCAGCCATATCAGTAAAAATGTAATATGCATATATTTCATATTAAAATTAGCTTTATATCACGACCTTACTCCCTGCAAATATTCTTAGTGGAGCTTTAATTAGGTAATCCTGCTAAAAAATTTCGCCGCGAGTAAAGTCAAGATAGAGAGCGAATATCAACATGAAATAAACGCTAGTAACTTTCTTGCTGATATGGCTGGAAAGTGAGCGGCATTTAAATAATTAATACAAGTAATAAAGGGTATAAGACGGCAAAAAATACCTGCCTTGACATGAACGTCGCCATCTTGACTATAATATGATTACCCCCTCTGTATTAGGTTGATTGAACCCGATTTGATAGACATACAAGAGACTTCATTTTTTACATGGTTTTTGGCTGTACAATGATCACTTTGAGCTGTGGGTATGTTCTCATTAAAGCTGAAAGCATTCAAGAAAAAACTAGTCAAAATACAAAATCAGATCAACTTTTAATTAATGATTGTATATACTGAAATAATTTAATGGGCAATCAAAATATGTGGATGGAATCCCTGATATACAAGACAAGTGGATGGAATGCCGATAAGATTTGTTAGCATTGTATTAAATGGTATGGGACCTAGCATGGTAAAGAAGATAACACTATCCTTGTCACTTCACTGATTTCAGCAAATGCAATTATTGTGCTATACATGTAATCCATTCACAACAAATAGTGAACATTTTTATGCCCCCAGTAAGGTCGCATATAGCAGTTGAACTGTCCGTCAGTCAGTATGTCAGTCAGTATGTCAATCAGTATGTCAGTCTGTCCGTCTGTCCGAAAAAAACTTTAACATTGGCCATAACTTTTTCAATATACATTAACTTCTTCATTTCTACACGGATTTACTTCCAATTGGTACTGAACATCTCTCATAACAATAAGGTCAATCTCAACTATGCATTGCCCCATTACCAACCCTGGGGTGCTCCCTGGGTCAAACATGCAGTACGGGATTATGCGTCGGCCTCTGCCGCACCATTTCTAGTTTAAATTGTCAATTTTCAAATTTCTGTTAATTTCAAGTCCTGTAATCAGTAAAATAAAAATAAATTATGACATATTTACTTACTATTTTTACATTTTTTGCTTCAAATCAGTTAAATGTTTCATATGATTATAATGTGTACATTATTGATGTAAACTGTTTCATTCCAGATCAAGCACATGATGGCTTTTATTGAGCAGGAGGCCAATGAAAAAGCAGAGGAAATTGATGCTAAGGTAACAGCCATTAGATCTTAAAATATGTTGGCCATCTTGAACCAATAACATTGTTACTTTAATCATGGTTAGCTCATTCCATGTTCAAAGATGATTGTTTAACACATTAACACAAAGGCCTTAAAGTCAGTTGTTCACAGTGTGGCAAAAATAAAATTTTCCAAAAGAAATCATAGATCCAGAAAACATGTTGATTTTATTCAAACAAGAATGCTTGCATCATTGCTTTGCAAATTAATAAATTGTTTGTTTTTTGATTATCATCAATGGAAACTGGATAAATAATAGTATTTGTAACTCTTTTGATTGAAAATTCAGCAAAAACGATTATTTCCCAGGAGTGAGATTTGTTTTGTGATTTCGGCGATTTTGAAGCTCTAAGGGTAATAATTGGTATCAATATAAATTAGAGGGGAAATTTTATGCTTAGGGAGAGTGGTATCGCCTTTGCTTTTGCTTCTAGAAGTATTGGGTTGGAATCCCAAGGCATTTTGTTTTATCATTGACCTTGTTATTGTAATTACTTAAAATTATTTTAAATACTACAGTTTAGTTATTAAATGATATTGTTAAAAAATGTTAACAATTCTATTTAAAGCTTAATTGTGTACATAGATCACACCCCTGTCCAAGTATGAAACCTCATGTTGATGCTTACTTTACCTCCGTTACCAGGCTGAAGAAGAGTTCAACATTGAGAAGGGGCGTCTTGTGCAGCAGCAGAGAGTCAAGATCATGGAGTACTATGAGCGCAAGGAGAAACAGGTCGAGTTGCAGAAGAAAATGTGAGTTTGACTTAACATTACCCTTAAAAAAAAAGTCTGCCAAATGTACTCATATTCAAATTGGTCTAAATATAAGATTTTATAAGTAAGTGAAATTCTAAAAAGGATTGCTGCTTTTCCTTTAAAAAATATTTTACAATAGAACAAGTTTTATTTTTTCCTGATATATTTCGCCTAAATAGGCTTTTTCAAAGTTTGTTTTTACAAATTGGCTACATTTTCTTCCTACTTTCAACAAAACAATTGTATATTCCACAATATTTTAATGTCATAAATACTGACCTGTTATCGTATGCTTATACTTTCCAAGGGGAAATAACTCATCCGGAATTTTAACTGGGAATCCGCCACCTCAATACCGTAAAACAGGCCAGGTTAAACATAGTGCAATGCAACCTAGCCAAAAATCGGTAACCAACCCTCAATATTCTTTCCGGATCAACCAGGTGTATACGTGTCTTTTACGGCTCTGAATTAAAATATTGTTTTTCACTTGGTTGATTGGGGTTTTGAATAGATAAATTGTGTTATTTATCTTTTTATTTTTCATTCGGATTAATTTGTGTGGATTTAATGGATTTTGTTTCATTTGGAAAAGGTAAGCCATGCTTGTTTTTATCGAACAATGGTTTATTTCTACCATGCTGGGTGTTTTCAGGCGCGAACGACCACGTGCAAAACGTGCTCTTCTAATACATTGCTAGAACGTGCAAAGCATGTTCTTCTAATGTGTTACGAGATCGTGCAAAGCGTGTTCTTCTATTGACAGATTGTTTATCATTTGCCATTGTGTGCAATAATGATTTTAACGTTCCGTATGACAATCTAATTGATCGTCATTTTATTTTTCATCTGTTTTGAATTAAACTTATGTTTAATTTATGATCTACGGCAGTATTATTATAATTTTAATTATGGTCAAATAATGATTTTATGTGCCGTATGATAATCTGGTCTGTGACCAGTTTATGGTTGAATATGCTTTGCTCTTGTTTTTCATATATTCGACTACATGATGGTCGCAGAAACAAGAGTGGATAAATACCCGGTGACTTCGCAGATCATGGATGATAGTTGCAGTATCAGTCACCGGGTATCGGGCACGATCGCGACCGTACTATGCTAAGTCTCTTAGACAGTCGGTCAACATCAGACCATATGGCGACACCCGTCAGCCGGTCTTTGCCCGATGGCATTGGTCAAGGACATCGACCAATGCCGGACCATTTGGCATCCGCCATACGGTCATTATCCGGTGACAACACTGGTCATGATATGACCGGTACGTCACCGGGGACGTTGATCACGGACCATTGATCGACGTCTGACCGGCCGGTCCGGTCACCGGTCATGTCACCGGTCCGTCCGGTCATTGATCACCGGTCCGGTCCGGTCACTGGTCCGGTCACCGGTCATGTCACCGGTCCGGTCACCGGTCCGGTCATTGATCACCGGTCCGGTTACCGGTCATGTCACCGGTCCGGTCACCAGTCATGTCACCGGTCTGGTCCTTGATCACCGGTCCGGTCACCGGTCATGTCACCGGTCCGGTCACCGGTCATGTCACCGGTCCGGTCACCGGTCATGTCACCGGTCCGGTCATGTCACCGGTCCGGTCATGTCAACGGTCCGGTCCGGTCACCGCTCCGGTCATTGATCACCGCTCCGGTCACCGGTCAACAGTCATCAGTTAGGCCTGCCACCGATAACACCAGTCACCGGTCAAGAAGAAGAACTCGGTCTTCTTCATTGAATTATTTTCCTATTCTTCGTTGAATACATCGTCTTCATCAAGGATTAGACATCGGACACGCTCTTCTTCGTCGAGCAGTTCTCATCGTCGCGGCTCTCGTAAGCGATCACGTCGTCACTCACGGAAACGTTATTCTAGAAGATCTCGGTCTCATCGCAGCCGATCCACATCTCGGCCGATCCAGATCTCGACATCGCAGGAAACGAGGACGTCGTCAACCTTCACGTAGACATCAGCGGACTGCATTGAGCACCACTGGATAGTTATCGAACATACCTCTCCTTCATTGAGCAGTTCTCGGCGTTGATACGCTCGTAAGCGATCATGTCAATGCTCACGGAGACAATATTGTAGAAGACAATTTTTCCAGCGTAGCCGAACAATATTTCGGCATCGAAGTTATATGGATGTCGCCACTTCTCACGTAGGCGTTAATGAACCTACTGGTCATATCGACGTTCTCCATTTTATTCCTTTAGGAATATCATGTCTCCATTCCACGTGTGATGGTTCTTCTTATGGCATCCACACATGTTGCAGTCACCGAGCCGTAGTTGTATACGAACACTAGTTCGTTTAACATTCAGGCTTCGGGATAAGCTGTTCTTTTCTCCACTACGACTACAAGGACACTTATGCCTATTAATACTGATAATCTACCGTTGTTTTCCGGTTAACATTATCAGATGACTTCGTGGATGGTCATTCTTCTGCACCAGATATTTCCATTCTGACGCAGTTATATTATACCGGTCCCGATCAACGGACATCGGTCACCATTCATCGGTCATATCACCGATCACTGATCACCGGTCAGAATAAGTGATGTCTCATCGCCATCGGATTGGATTTTTTGGCATGATCTTCTTTTCCGAGCAGTGCTTGAAATTGATAACAGACCATATGGATTCCACCATTTTTCGGTCTTTAACTGGTAACGTCACCGGTCATATTATGACTGGTCCGTTCACCGGGCTACAGTTACCGGTCATTGACCGGTCCGGTTCGGTCACCACTTACCAATTACCGGTATTCCGCTGTGTTTTCATCGGTCAATTTTTAGTATCACGGGTATCGTCTACATTACATAGTTGTATACCCCTGGCTATGATTGTATTGAATAATATATTTTATGGATTCAACAATCTACATGACTTTTTGTGTTTTTCAATATTGATGTTCTGCTGGCGACGGTTACCAAATCATGCTATATCTGTTATTTGTACTTCTATCTCAACCGGCTACATGCAGACTACTGGTCTTGCAGATAGATCGGCTGAAGTGGGCTCGGAGACTAGCATTGAGGTCGAACATTACTATTTGACCTCTATTAATTTATGTTCGAGACCCGAAGGATGAATTGTTTTAACCGCCTTTACCTGTCGGCTACAGACTTTGCAGTCAGTGTCACGGAACAGTTGGGACACATTAATGACGCTAGCAGGATTAGCAAGACGACATTTGTATCGACTTGTGCTTTTCCATTGCTCCTACGGCAGTGCATATTTTCAAGCTACTGGAATCAACAAGAGTTATGATACATAGGATTGCCTATCAGATTGACCGCATAGCGGCTACAGTCTTGTAGATGGCTTAGGACCTATTGAACTCAGATCTTAGATCCTAGGATCTGGAGGGACCTCATCTTAAAGTTATTCTTCTATTACACTTCTGGCCATAACAGGCCGTCTTCCTATAACTGGTCGTATTCCTTTCGGAATTCGTCCCGGTTAGAAGTCTTGAAGTAAATGGATTAATCAAGTCAGAATTTAAGACTTCCATGCATTCTACCGGCAAGCGTGGACCCGCTTAAGGTTACCCCTAGGGTTTTCACCTTTTTCTGCCATCACACCTCCGATTCCGGAGGTACCACTATCAATCATATTTCCGTACTTCGCAAATCGATGACTTCGCGACCTGTATTATCCAGGATTTTAAAGGCGCCTGTTATTGGTTCAAGAAGAGGCTATATTCTGTAGATAGGTCATAAACTTATAAGTGTTAAACACTGTCCTATTCTACCAATTTTCAAGTGTGTTTGGAGTGGGAAAGTTCGGCTTGCCGTGGTTTCTTTGCCCACCCATCCTTGACAAATGGTTCCGGTCACCGGTCGGTATTTACCGGTCCGGTCACCGGTCCTTCTGCTGAGACGTCTTTTCTTACGTCCGTTTCAGCTTTATTTTTAAGATAATTGTATTAATCTCGGGATTATTTAATGACACAGATTTCCATCTTTTTGTCATTATTTACCACTATTCAGTGGTGTCTAGACTAGAAGATTATCTTGGCAAGAATATAGTTTATTCTACCACAACCTTCCTTACATCTTATACAGATGTGAGCAGATAAGGTTATGGACGATCACATAGAACAACGTATCTTGATTTTCTCAATTATGTGGTATCCTAACGAATATCACCTGCACATCTACATCTTGAAAAGCGAAAATTCTTTTTAGCTGTTTTTCATTTACAACACATTTTCACGATTCCTTTGTGATGGTTTCAACTATCACACATCGGTCGTGGTTTACTTACAGACACCAAAGACCTATAGATAACACAGATTGGAAACTCTCCTCTTCGCGATAGCGATATGCGATAATATCTAACGGCGGACGCGGGTCACGCGACATTGATTTTGGAGATGCCGGTGTACCTGTAGATTCTTCCCTGTTCCAGCTACTGTCGGCCATTTTGTTAAAAAGCAATCAATTATTCTTCGTAATTAGTCGTTAATATTTGTTGTCGTAGGGTATTATGAGCATGATCTGGTAGTTTATATTATATTGATATTGTTATTAACAATCTTAATGTGTTAATTAGTGTTTTTAGCGCTCGGTTGTCAGTTTGCAGAGCAATGAATGTCTGAAGCGCAACGTTACGAACTTAGCGTAGTGAGCAAAGTCGGTCGCCGAAAAAAGACATATTGAATATTTTTTGTGTGAATAAATATAAGTATTTATTTTCTGTGTTGATAATTCTTTAGGTTTTGGTAGTTATTATTCTAATTAATTATTAATTTATCGGAATTTGAAAGAGAACACTGGATTCGTTCATTTTCAATAATTTTTGAAAAATTGAAAGGCCCGAAGCATTTTTTTTTAAACATCTTCATTAAGCATCACATATTGATAACGTAAGAATTTTATGCTAGGTGAGATGTTAATCTATGTATGATTTATAAAAAGTAGACGAAAATGAGGTATTTTAAAGGATTTTGCCTTTGTACAATTTGTAATATTTTATACTGTTATTCCATTCAATCATATTTCACACCTGTCGCCAAAGTGGTTTGTTTCTTTTTGACAGACTTTTATATTTCTCATCCCATATCGATGGTTGAAGTAAGATTTTTATGCGAGGCAAGATGTTAATCTAAGTATAGATTTAAACAAACCATAAGAAAATAATCAATTTAAAGTATTTGGTCATATACAATGTTGGTACATTTTTAAGCTCTGTTCTTCTGTTGTACAAGATTGCTGTCAAACGTGTTTTTGTTCTTTTTGATAAACTTTTTCATTTTTCATCTCAAATAGATTAAGTCATATTTTTATGCTTGGTGATATGTTTATCTAGGTATGTATAAACTAAACTGGAGGAAAATGTTCATTTTAAAGGATTTTGGCCTTGTACAAAGATGGTACAATTTTAAGCTCTTTTACCCTATTATACACACATGTCGTCAAAGGTGTTTTGGTTCATTGTGAAAAACTTCGTCATTATTCACCTCAAATCGAAGAAATAATATTTTTATTCTGGGTAATATGTTTATCTTGGTATGAATAAAAAACAAGATGAAAGTACAATGTATGGGTTTAAATTCTCATTTAATATCTTTTATTAGTATTACCAGTTTTCCTGTCAATGTTACACATGCAAGTTAATATACAAACATATTTTAACAGATAGCTGTGAGATTACTATTAAAACACAAACAAAAGCTGTGAGATGACTATAATTCGCCGGCCGCGGCCACTGATCACACAATTAAAATCAATCAACAACGCAAACTGATAATAAAAGTTAGGATTCCTTCTTTTAATTAATTCTCAAGAATAAAGAAAAAACACACAAAGCATCTTCTTCAGTTCGCTAATTGATCCGACGATTAACACGCGCGTGAAATGTTGTTTTTTTTCTTTTCGCGAAATCCTAGCCCACGATACTAAAAGCTTAATTTAATTACCAAAAGGAAAAAATGGATTACAAACAAAACTTTAAAAACCTATAACTCATGAATAAGAGCTAAATAAAAAGAGAATTAAACAATTGAAAAAATCTACACAATCAATATTGAAATAAGTCTAACTGAAACCGTTTTTGGATCGAACGATCATAGCATTTATTATACTGTAATGTTGTTTTAATCAGAGACCTAGATCTATGTGTCCACATATATCTATCCGTTTTGAAATAATAATATTTTATAAGGTTTTAACTGTTTGAAATACCAAATTATACAAGAATATTTTATCAGCAAAAGCCTTTCAAATAAACTATTCAACAGCATTCTCGCCGCGATTTGAAAGTTCTTAGCGCTATTTCTTCAACGATCGCGGCATTATAAATTCTTATTGTAGGTAAATAAAATCGAGATTACAAAAAAACATAATTACTCATGTTTCTATGAAACTTTATTTTATAAAAATCGGATCATTATTGACTAAGTTACAGCCGCCTTTCATAGCGCCGTAACATTTTCGCATAACTTTGCTCGATAATCGTAGCCGTTATCTATAGGTCTTTGCAGACACGGAGGTGATCATATTATCACTCCTTGTAACTGGAAATCAGGAACTTATTCGTTCTTTGCAAGAACAACAAATTTTCTCTATCGTCTTTCTCATACCAGTTCGTCTCAACGCCCTGTTGGATGTTTTGTCCTGCAGTTCTTTCTTTCGAATTATTTTTCCGTTGGGTTCAATTATGTAATTGCGCATGCGCGGCAGTGAAGTTGCAGACGAGTTGCATGGTGTACATAGTATATCAAAGAATGTTGTTTATCATCAAACGCTAGTTATTAGCGTTATGCGATCGTATATCGCAGTGTATACCGGTATGCTGAACAAAGTCAACAATGCAGTTCACAGAAATCGATCCAGCAGGGTGTGCGATTGTTATACATTCGTCCATTGACCAGTCTAGAGACATTCTCTGATCGGGAGAATTTCATCATATTTGTAGAAATTCTCCATGTCGGGAGAAAACATATAAGAATTGCGGATCATCTCAACACTGTCATGAAATATTCCCCCGATTGAGAGATTTTCTCCTTCTATGGAGTTTTTCTCCCTATCGAGGGCACAGACAGTGTTGTCACCCAATCGGGAGATTTATTTACTTTTTTTATTACATCATGGCACGTCATGTATTTTCTCCTTATTGGGTGATTTTTAAAATAAACAAAAAGGCGGGATTTTCTAAGTACCAAATAACAATGCTGGTGACTACAATTTTATTTTATATGAAGTTCTGTATAGTCTTAAGTTTACAGAAAAATATTGTCTGAGTGCAGTTCATCATGCAGTAAAGCAGCGATTCGCCCTATGTCAACCCCTTCGTTGAATTCCAAAAGGTAAACACATTCTATTTTTGGACCTCCTCCTCTTTGAGGACCATCGTGTCGTAAGGTTCCCATGCTGAAAACAGTTGACCGTGCCAAAATTCTTTCTGTGATGGCATTACTAATGACGCTACTCAGACCTAATGGAATCCGTCCAACATTCTGTCCATTCGTGGTGTCATACACAAGGACTGCATATTGATCATATGCATTTGTAGTCTCTCTCATGCAAGTAAGACGATTGCAGATCGCAGGCTGGTAGCGAAAGTGGTGGTACCTGAAATATAATATTTTAACAATTTAAATGCAAGTATATTATATTTGTTAGTAATATAGTTGTGTATGTCATAGTATTTGTTTTGGCATATGTAGGCTACCAATTTGAACATGATAGATTTATGTAATCTGGTCATCCTGTTTCAAATACCCATTCACTGTTGAAAAGAAGATCAATGGTATTTTTCCATCACTGTCCCATTCCCTGGCTCTTCTGAACTGTTTCATTCTCTCAAGCCATTGCAAATGAACATCTTCATTAACCTCAATTTTTCTCTTACAGGACAACCAGGAGTGGTTGGATGATGGCAGAAGCTTTTTAAATGACAGGAACTGCTGATGGACAAAGTACAGTATAAATTTCTGGGACACTATTCTAGAAATAGCTTAAGTAATTTCTTATATATTTTCACTTACGTTCAAAACTTCAAAAGTGTAAATCTTGATGCCAAACTGGCTTATTATGAACGATAACACTTCAGAAAACTTCCCAATTTAAGAATACAAATGCAATTTAACTTAATTAAGATGCTTCTGGATTACCACATCTGTGTTACACAACAACATATGTTTCAATTGTCTTAAATTCTTTGTTCGGTCATTTTTATGTATATTAATTTATACATTACATGGAATCATGTAAATAAATTGAACTAAAGCTGCAAAATAAAAAGCTTGACACTAATCAGGTCTAATAATTTAATTGTATAAAATTATTTAAACATTTAAAAATAATGTGATCTCTATTAAATGTGTGTATATTGATATTTTGAATCACAGAGACCAGTTCTGATGGGCATGTGCAGAAGAGGTTGTTTTGAAGCAGTGTGGGGCATCCAGTCATGTTGATAACAGAGCACCGCTGTTCAATCTGGAAAAAGGAAAGAAAGTTAAAAGAAAAATTGTAGAGACTATGATAGATCAAAATATTATTACCAAAAAGACCAAGTATGTTTGTAAAGAATGCATTCAAAAGGTTGAGGCTATACCATCATGCAGCCAAGTTCATGGTGTTAAAATTAAACAAACAGCTGATAGTAATTCAGAAAAAGTGGTCTTTGACAATATAGATAGCGTTTTAGATCTGATAAAAACAGATATTGCTCGGCTATACAGAGATAACGAAAAATGTAGCATTTCCAATTTGCTGTCGTATAATGCAGAAATGTGGTTAGACGATAGGAAAATTATGTGGTTTTAATAGTTGTTCAGAGCAAGCTGATAGTCTTCAAATTGCCAAGGTCATTGAAATCATATATAGCTGTAGGAACAAAAATATTGTTCTACCTCTGTCATTTCAAGAAAATCTACTCACGTTTGCTATATCTAGGAACAAACAACTTGTTAACTACAATTCAAAAGTGTCTCCAGCTGGATGTGACAAAACCATAGCACGATGGATTCTTCAACAGGCATCATCACCCATCTCCTTTCCAGAAGGGCTTGTACGATGTGTTTTTGATAATGAACAGGTTGTTGGAAAATCATACAAAATCAAAGCAGACAGTAAAATTCCAATAAGTGTTGTTACAAGTCACATGTACATTGTTCTTGATGAAAACAGTACACTGCAAAGTAATGAAAATCTTGCACCAAACAAGTGGTTGTTTGAAAAACCAAGTGGTGTTCAAAAAGAGTCTTTTTTGACAAATGACCTTGAGTTATACAAGGACAAATTCAGACAGGCAAGGAATGACTTAATAAGTCATAGGCTTACACAAAATGAAGGTAACTTGGATGAAGTAAGTAGTTTTATACTTGAGAAAGAGCAAAGTGTATCCGAAAAGATATGTATTGAATGCGGAGGAGAAAATGAAAAAAATAGTAGAAAGTGCACTAATTGTGGGGGGTTGCTAGCATCAGGGACTGTAAATTTCGAAAAATACAAACACTCTTTTAACCCATATTACCATTTCAGACACGAAGAGATAAATGAAAATGCATTTGCGGTAAAAACTGGTGAGCCAGATCTTCTCAATCCCTCAAGTTTTGAAAACATTTCACAAATCTTATACAACTTGGGTGCTAGGTCTGGCATTATGGGGAATGGAGACAGAAAATGGCTGTTTTTAGAATGTGATGGGGGGATTTATTCTATTGTTGAAAAACTATTGTTCAATGTATTTTCTTGCTCCAGATGCAATGAAGCATTTTATGGCATGGTAGCTTTTGCAGACCATACATGCAGCATTTTATATAACTCTCTTCCAAATTCTCGTGAGTTTGGCTGGGTCATTCCAATGCCAGGTCTTTTACACATAGAAATAAATGCATGTAAAGCATTTTTTGAACTGAATTGGGAAGTGTTTCTAGAAAATGTATGTTTTGAATTAGGTTTTAAAACACCAAAAGCACTTGAATGTGCAAAAAAATGTACTGACCATCATAAAACATTCAAAATTCTTGAAATATTGTACATTGCTCTAGTTGATGAGCTGCTATTTCCGTTCATGTTACACTGTAGGGAAAGAAACATTGATCACACGGTAGAAAACTACTGGTTGTGGAGCAGTGAACATGTAAGAAATCCTTGTTACATATATTGTCAACAGATTGCTTTCACATTTTTGCATTCTATTATGGTTTTTAGAGTAGGATGTAGAAAAGCCAACACAAATCTCATACTAGCTGGGCGACAGAGAATGTCTCTGTTATTTTATTGCAGACACCATCCTCGCTATCAGCGCATTATGGCAATGAATGCGTATATTGAGAACATGATGCCTTTATCATTGAAAGAGATAATGTTCAATTCATTCACTTTGAGTCGAAAAAACAATGTAGGTCATTACCAAGGTGGTGATGCTTGTCTGGAAGAAATTAATAAAGAAGCCAAATGTTGGGTTTCTCCTGTTGGTGTCCCTACGGAGGATGAATGGGTTAAGGTTTTTAGGAACCTAGATGCCTTGAGTACAATAAAAAATAATTTACTTTGTCCAAATTCAGAAACAACCTTTAAAAGCAACGATGAAACCACCATTGACATGGCCGAGGTTATCCCTGTTCGTGCCTTGTTCAGAGAATATCTGGCACAACCAACAGTTGAGGTCCCACACATTAGCATGTGTGGAAACAAGCTATTATCCACACACCTCAGTAACATAACAGCAGAAGCAGAGGAAATGAGATCACAGTATCACAACTGTTTCTTGTCTGGGGAACAGACCAAACTGCCAGTGGTTTACGTTACAGAAGAGGAAGCCAAAAACTCCATGCAGGTGGAAAACCTCTCTAAGGAAAATATTCGTAAAAAAATATTTATGTTGCTCGAAAAAATGCCTGACAATAAAAAAAAGTTAATGGAAGAGGTGTTCAACAAAACAGTGAAACTGAAAACTAAAACGGATTACATAGTATTTTATTATACAGTTCTGGAAGACACTGCTGCTCTCGACTAGTTTTAGACTTGAAGAAGTGACACTTTCACTTTGATGTAATGTTTACTTTGAAGCATTATATTAGTTTCGGTGTTTTACATGTTGACAAGAAACATTAGTTAAGTGCAGAGGACTAATTGTGTTGTGCAACAGATGAGTAACAAAGGGTATTCGCCTTTATGATTGTAGTTTTACATTTGTATAAACCTGCATAATGTTAAAATACACAGACACAGAAAAATGTTATATGTAATCTTTTTATTGCAATTCCTTTTTGATATAACATTAGGATAATAACAAAGAAAGTAATAAAAATACAGTGATTTCTTAGCTTAAGCAATTAATTCTCTGTCAATCATGTTAAAACAAAAATAAATTTTGCAACATTTCTATAAAAATCTTACATCATAAATCATTTAAAGAAAAATTGTCATGTTCATAAATATGGAGTTCATTGTCTGTTACATTTGTTTTAATTTTGGGTAAGAATAATAATTTAACTAACAAAATAACTGATTTAAATAAATAAATCCTCAATAGACAACAAGTACTGGTTCTACCCCGGAAACAGACTTAAGAGTGTCTCAATAAGCCTTAGGCTAAAAATGCAATTGTGCTAAAATAAATAGGTTAAAACTAACTAAATAAATAAATTTAAAACTTAATTAATAAATTGATAAATAATTGATTAATTAACAAAGAAACACAAATTACAACAAGAATCTGGCTGATTTAACTACAGCACAGATGAGCTGGGTTTTTTATTCCATCAAGGATGTTTGTTATGGAACTTAATTTCTGGGATGCTTTTTCTTGATGGAATAAAAACCCCAGCACATCTGGCATGACCCCAAAACCCACACCCCTCCTCCTCACATCCCAGCCA
Organism: Dreissena polymorpha; assembly: GCF_020536995.1. Taxonomy (NCBI): domain Eukaryota; kingdom Metazoa; phylum Mollusca; class Bivalvia; order Myida; family Dreissenidae; genus Dreissena; species Dreissena polymorpha. Next base: position 47,121,586 of record NC_068366.1, on the reverse strand, counting down.
TTGTCCCTGTAACTTGTGAGCCTTTTTAAAGGCTCTATCCTTTGGAGAGTTAAAAATTATACTACAAACAGAGCACTTGTTGGTGACTTTGCTCTGACCATTGGACACAATTGAACTTGAGCGTTTTTTTCCAGGCAAATTGTTTATTTGCAATAGCTGACTATCCGGCCTCGTCATGAGTGCAGGCCTTGCCCTCTTTGGGGACCCAACACTTTTGGACTTCGAGGGTGTTTCCTCGGCAGTCTGGCCTGCTTGCAACCCAACGGTGCGAGATGTGCGCATGGGATGAGTTCCTGAAATGATTCTCCCTGATTCAGAGATCACTTCCCAGCGCACACTCGCACCACACTTTGTGTGCAGAAGCATGGCCTATAAAGTAATAAACATCTGTTGTAAACCAGTTAAAGTAGCTGGAATGAATAACATTTTGATTAACATCCCCACTGTGGGAGTGTTCTTTAACTCTCCCCCAAAGACACCAAGTACTGGTTGTTGGCCCAGGAAACTGACTCGAGAGCGTTTTAAATAAGCCTGAGGCTTTCAATGCAATCGAGCTAAAATAAATAGGTTTAAACTAAAACTAAGAACATTTGAGATATTAGTTTATGAGTTTATTTTGGATGTTTACTAATCTATTTAAAAGTATAATTAAATTGAAGACAATTACTACCATTATAATGAGTAATTACAACATTAAATATTCCTGTTGAGAATCCCAGACATTTCACATTATTCCTGTAAGATATTTCTTTTTTTTTGCTAACCTGTTTCTTGAAAGTCTTCATCCTTTTTGAAAAAGATTTTTGTCTGGCAAGCTTGTCCGATATCCTGTCTTCGGATATAGCCCCTTGGTGATGCCTTGGACTGGTCACCTGTTTTAAATGATATTTTTTCATGTTTTTTTTTGTTAAAATCAAGAAATATTAAAATATAGCACTTCAATGTTGGGGTACTTCTTGGTCACATATTTTAACATTATTAAGAGATAATTTTTTGGATAATTTATTAGTTATTACCTGTTCTTCAATTATCACAGCCTGTGGTGAGATTTCTCCAGTAATAACCTCTGACCCAATGTCTATGAGGTCCAGGGATTTTGGATCAAGCTGCCAATTAAAAAAAACTTAATGAACTAAATTAATTTATATAATTATGCATTAATTGTGAAGTAACTGTTCACTTGTGATCAATTTACTTAATATTATAAATGTATTAATTTTTTGAATACTTAATTTAACATAACAATGTTAATCACTAAACAATTTATAAAAAAATATTTGCTTAATTGGATTTTAATTGGCTGTGATGTAGATTCCTAGACATATTAACTATCAGAGTTACATAACAAGACAAAATTACTTCAGTAGCATATTGGTGATCTGCAACACCAACATCATCTGAAAATATAAAAAATATCATGGTTCTGGTGGTTTTCTGCTTTTACTGGTGGCATTGGAGTTGGTGACTGTCTTGCCTTTGATCACTGATAACAATGCTAGTGGTAATGATGATGATAATGATGTTATGATGATGATGATAATGATGATTATAATGATGTTGGCGATGATGAAGGTGAGAGAAAGCATCAATTCTTAAAAATTTCAAAAGCTCAAGAAAATCTTTGTTTGACAACGTTAATTCTCCCGATAGGGAGAATTTACCGATTACCCCAAAGTGGTTCGTAAAATATTTACACCGTCCCTACCTCAGAACATGGCGGCGGTTTCAAACCGAGCGAAGACGCTCCTTTTTTATCATTATACACACATGAGTAGGATGTACGAAGGGTGTTCATATTTTATTTTGTACGGAACCATATTGAAGTAAAACTGGAACATAATTTGAACAAAAAAGCCGCGATGGATTTACCATGAACCGCGTGAAAGATGTTCTCGGATGTCATGGCTGCCGATGGCAAAAAGTTTGGTACCGCGAAAAGGTCGAATTACGTGCGCAGGTACCGTATATTATATGTACCATCAAAATGGACTATTTTACACTCCTTTTCGGGATAATTTCTCCCGATCGAGTGACAAAAAAATGGGACTTAAATGAGCCCAAATCGCCTTGTCCGGAGAAAGTCTCCCGATCGGGCGAAATTCTCCGTACTTGGGAATGTCTCTAGACTGTTGACATAAACTGGAATATCTTGCCTTCTTGGTGAGTTTTTGCAATAACTGAGTTTTTGCCATAATTTCATGAAATATACTTAATGAACCATGGGATTATGGTTCTACGACCTTTTAAGTCTCCTGTACAATTATTTTCAGGAAACTTCTTCACAGGTCAAATATCATATCTCACTGAGACATATTTTTACTGATCCAAACATGTGCCACTTCATGTCTGGCCATTAATAACTTTTAGTTATCTCTACAGAAGAACGTTTTTCTGTTAGAGTTTCAATCCTTGTTACTTGTGCAAGGATAATTAATTCCATCAGAACTGTATAAAGGTTATATGGAAATTCTTTTTTTACTGGGTAATTGAGAGCATAGTTATTACCTTAATCACTCTGCTAGATACATAGAGGTTTTTCTCATCTTTTTCTTGATGATAAGAAATTTGTTCTTTTCTTCATCAAAGGATAGAGATTATGCTTTCGTATACCTTGTTTTGTGTAAGTCATCGCAACTCTGTGCTGCCTTACCTATTTTGGAACTGATCCAAACTATGGAACGTCAACACTATGTTTTTCGTTCCTTTACCTTCTTAAGCGGTTTTGACTTGTGTAACATGTTGGGATGCTTAATGAGCTCCCTATGAACCTTTTTCATCAGGCTTATTAACAGTTCCAATATAATTTTAAGACGGTTTTCCTTCTTATTATGGCTTTTACCATACGGAGAAGTGAAATTCATGCTTTTTCTGTTGAATACGACCAATTCCAGTTGGATCTATTGTCATTTTCACTTTGTTGTGTCAGCCAGGATTCCTTGCTTAATATCAAGTCCTCTATATGGCTTCTACCTTCAAGTTTCCAAGTTTTCTTAAACTGGTAGTCATGAAGATGAGGATAAACTTCTTTGGGCAATCAGGGCTTTGAAGTTCTATCTCAGCAGTGTTAGTCAGAAGTCCATTCGAGGTTCTCAAAGACACTCTTCATTTCCCCAAAAAAGGGGGGGGGAGATGTGTCTGCGGCTTCTATTTCTCGGGGTTAGACCTCGACTAAGGAAAGTTAATCTTATCCTATCTAAGGATTCATTCCTTTTTAGGATCTGACCGCATGAATTAAGAGCTCTGTCTGTTTTGTGGGCATATATTAATCACACCCCACTTTTTGACGTGCTCTAAGCTGTTTACTGGAGGAATCCGACCACCTTGTCATCTTTTTATCTTCGTTTTCTGAAGTGCCAACAATACAATTTGTATACGTTTGGGCTTGTTGTGGTTTCACTAACGGTAGTGTCTTCTTTACGACATAGACATATTACTCTGTCCGAGAAGTCATAATTAATACCGTTTTAACGAAGATTACTTGATATCATTAGCTGATAACCCTGTTTATGGGTTCTACTGTGTTGGGAAAATATATACGAACCTTCCCACCGCAGCTGCAAAATCAGCATGCGATAACAGGTCAGTATTTATGACATTAAAACAAAAAATTTTAAATAAAATTCATTTTAATTATTAAATACTTACCTGTTATCGGTAAGTCCCACCTCCCACCCCGCTATTCGATTAATATTTTTGTATATATATTGAAAGAATATTGAGGGTTGGTTACCGATTTTTGGCTAGGTTGCATTGCACTATGTTTAACCTGGCCTGTATTACGGTATTGAGGTGGCGGATTCCCAGTTAAAATTCCGGATGAGTTATTTCCCCTTGGAAAGTATAAGCATACGATAACAGGTAAGTATTTAATAATTAAAATGAATTTTATTTAAAAAAAATTGTTTTACAACATCTTAAATAGCTGATTTATTGTTAATTTGTTCTTGCTTGTGGGGAATGTATTAAACTTGAGTTTGTTTCCTGTGTAGAACTAGTACTTTCTGTCTAAAGAAAACATTTACATGTAGCACATCTTATCACTACGATAGCATAGTCTGCTTGAAGTCCAAAGCACATTGTTCTAATATTTTCTCTGTTTTCCAGCCAAAACTCCAACCTGCTCAATCAAGCAAGACTACGGGTTCTCAAGGCTAGAGAAGACCATCTCAAGGTAAGTAACTTGATTATCTATACATACACTGCTGTGTGTTCAGGTTTTAGATTTCCTTTATTCAAGCAGATAAAGCATGGGATATAATATTTATGAAATCATAATTTTTAGCTCACCTGTCACAAAGTGACATGGTGAGCTTATGTGACCGTGTGATGTCCGGCGTCTGTATGTGCGTGCGTGCATGCGTGTGTGCGTCCCTCAACAATTTGCTTGTGTAGACAGTAGAGGTCACAGTTTTCATTCAATCTTTATGAAATTTGGTCAGAATTTTTATCTTGATAAAAACTGGGTTGGGATTGTATTTGGGTCATCTGGTGTCAAAAACTAGGTCACTAGGTCAAAAACTAGGTAACTAGGTCAAATAATAGAAAAACCTTGTATAGACAGTAGAGGTCGCAGTTTTCATCCAATCTTTATGAAATTTGGTCAGAATGTTTATCTTGATGAAATCTGGGTTGGGAGAGTATTTGGGTCATCTTGGGTCAAAAACTAGGTCACTAGGTCAAATAATAGAAAAACCTTGTGTAGACAATAGAAGTCACAGTTTTCATTCAATCTTCATGAATTTTGGTCCGAATGTTTGTCTTGAAGAAATCTGGGTTGGGATTGTATTTGGGTCATCTGAGGTCGAAAACTAGGTCACTAGGTCAAATAATAGAAAATCCTTGTGTAGGCAATAGAGGTCACAGTTTTCATCCAATGTTTATAAAATTTTATCAGAATGTTTATCTTGGTGAAATCTGGGTTGGGATTGTATTTGGGTCACCTGGGGTCAAAAACTAGGTCAATAGGTCAAATAATAGAAAAACCTTGTGTAGACAATAGAGGTCACAGTTTTCATCCAATGTTTATCTTGATGAAATCTGGGTTGGGATTGTATTTGGTTAGTCAGGTGAGCGATTCAGGACCATCATGGCCCTCTTGTTTATTAAAGGCAGGTGTTAATATTTTTTTAAAGGTAAGAGGTGGGAATTGCCGTGCATGCTTCAGATTTCTTAGGTTTCCGAAGGTGTATATGAACATGTTATTGTCCCCTACCGGTTTCACCGGTGGGGACTTATGGTTTGCGCTCCGTCTGTCAGTCTGTCTGTCCGTCACAGTTTTCTTGATCCTGCGATAACTTAAAGTTCTTCATATTTTTTCATGAACCTTGAAACATGGATAGATGGCAATATGGAGATTATGCACGTCATTTCATGTTGTTCCTACGTCAAGAATTCTGGTTGCTATGGCAACAAATAGACTAGAAATACTGCTGAAAATGGTGGTTTTCTGGATCCTGCGATACTTTTAAAAGTTCTTCATATTTTTTCATGAAACTTGAAACATGGATAGATGTCAATATGGACATTATCACATCATTTCATTTTGTTCGTACGTCAAAAATTCTGGTTGCTTTGGCAACAAATATAAAAAAATCTGACAATAGTGGAATTTCTGACAGTGGTGGAGCCGGTAGGGGACATTAATTGCTTGGCAATAGTCTTGTTTGTTACATATTCCAAAAACAAGGAGCCAGGTTCTGGGAAAACTGTGATTAATGAATTAACGTAAAGTGTCATCACATATTGGCTGTGCAGTGGGCACAAGCTCATCAGTTATGACACTTTCCACCTACACTAGATTTTTGTTTAAAAGAGACTTTGTTATATAAACAAAATTGCATGAAAGCCTTAAGTGTTTTCCAAGATGAGCCTGTGCATTATTAGGCTCAAATATTCTATGCATTTCAGGCTCTGATTGAGGAAGCCAAAAAGCAGCTGAGCAAGGTCACTGTAGACAGGGCAAAGTACAAGAAAATATTGGAAGGACTTATAGCTCAGGTATCATTTGAAATATTCCAATCCAATCTCTATTCAGCCATTGTTGAAGAAACACTTCAAATAGTATTTGTTTATTGATGAATTGTGTGTATGCTATGAGTGCCTGTATTATTATAATGTTTCAAGATGGACATGAACAGCAATGAAGTGGAGATATTTTGCACATGGAATTCTGTGACTTTAGCTTTTATTTTGTTTTCTTTTATGACATTATAGAGAATAAACTCACTTATGCCTTAATGAATTCCTTAGTCTCCTAATGAAACATCTTGCCATTATTATCAGCAGATGTAAATGTTAGTTAATATTTCAATAATCAAAGTGGTTTCTTATAGACAGAAACACACAGTTCTGGGAAAAACAACAGGAACTGTCTGGCTAGTTCATTTGGTAGAGATCTGGACTTTACTCCCTATCCACATAAAAATGTACCGCTTGTTAATGAAATAATGTTTTATTGAGGATTTTTTTGCTTTAAACTGGTGACTAAGCTTGCCCAGGTTGGATTGTAAGCGGTGTATCGTAACTGACAAATATAATGTGACACAAATTATGCTTGAACAAGTCCTTAAACTCAATCTTTGAGCCATGCTCTTGAAAAACTGGGCTTAATGCATTTGCGTCAAGTGTTATCCCAATCTAATATTAGCCTGTGCAGTCCACTCAGGCTTATCAGAGACGACACTTTCTGCTTTCATTGTATTTTTAGCTCACCTGAGCGATAGCTCGGGGTGAGCTATTGTGATCACTCACCGTCCGGCATCCGTCCGTCCGTCCGTCTGTCTGTCTGTCTGTCTGTTTGTCTGTAAACAATTTGTAAACATCTTCTTCTACTAAACCATTGAGCCAATTTCAACTAAATTTCATGTGGAGCATCCCTAGGTCATGGGACAAAAGAATTGTTAAAAAAAAATTGATCACATAACCAAGATGGCCGCCATGACCATATATGGTAAAAACCTTAAAAAATCTTCTTGTCAGAAACCGCTCATCAGATTTTCAAAAAATTTCACAGGGATGACCTTTGAAGGCTCCCCTAAAAAAGTTGTTCAAAGAAATTTGATTCGTCAAAAAACATGGCCGCAGGAGCTCGTTGAACTTTGCATGTTTATTCGTTTTTGCCTATTTTGTGAAAACTTTCAAAAATCTTCCACATTTTTTGTCCGATCCTTTCCAAATTTGCACAGTGTCTTTATATCAATGAGGACACGAACCCTACAAAAAATGAGCATTATTGGTCCATGAAGTTCAGAATTACCTCCCCTTGAATTGAGAAAATGGTGTTTATGCAATAAAGTCCAAATTTTTCATCCAATTCTTTCCAAACTTGTAAGGATTTAGCATGGTTCAAACAAGGGAAACAACTACGGTTTATGCATGTTCTTTTTATTACAGATTTGCCTCCCTTTAATTCATTCAAAATCTCATTTTACAACAGAGATGCCAAATCTGACCTGTTAATGAGCCCCATATTTACTGCCAGTGCTAGGTTACTACTACTACTACTTCTGCTACTACTACTACTACTACTACTACTACTACTACTACTACTACTACTTCTACTACTACTACCACTACTACTACTACTACTACTACTACTACTACTACTACTACTACTACTACTACTACTACTACTACTACTAGACTACTACTACTAGTACTACTACTACTACCACCACCACCACCACCACCACCACCACCACCATTACTACTTCTACTACTACTGCCACTACTACTACTACTTTTACCACTACTACTACTACTACTACTACTACTACTACTACTACTACTACTACTACTACTACCACTACTACTACTACTACTACTTCTACTACTACTACTACTACTACTACTACTTCTACTACTACTACTTCTACTACTACTACTACTTCTACTACTACTACCACTACTACTACTACTACTACTACTACTACTACTACTACTACTACTACTACTACTACTTCTACTACTACTACTAGTACTACTACTACTACCACCACCACCACCACCACCATTACTACTTCTACTACTACTGCCACTACTACTACTACTTTTACCACTACTACTACTACTACTACTACTACCACTACTACTACTACTACTTCTACTACTACTACTACTACTACTACTACTTCTACTAATACTACTACTACTACTTCTACTACTTCTACTACTACTACTACAACTACTATTACTACTACTACTACTACTACTACTACTACTACTACTACTACTACACCACCACCACCACCACCACCACCACCATTCACAGTGACAAAAAACGTATTCACACAATGGCTGCTACTACAACTTATAGCCCATATAGGGGGGCATGCATGTTTTACAAACAGCCCTTGTTTCTATGGGATTTTAACCACAACTGTTCATGTTTATCTCCGACACATATTTTTAGGTCACCTGTCATGAAGTGACACGGTGAGCTTATGTGATCGTGTGATGTCCGGCGTCCGTTGTGCGTGTGTCCGTGCGTCCGTCCGTCAACAATTTGTTTGTGTAGACAGTAGAGGTCACAGTTTGCATCCAATCTTGATGAAATTTGGTCAAAATGTTTGTCTTGATGAAATCCGGTTTGGGATTGTATTTGGGTCATCTGGGGTCAAAAACAAGGTCACTAGGTCAAATAATAGAACAACCTTCTGTAGACAATAGAGGTCACAGTTTTCATCCAATCTTTATGAAATTTGGTCAGAATGTTTATCTTGATGAAATCTGGGTTGGGATTTTATTTGGGTCATCTGGGGTCAAAAACTAGATCACTAGGTCAAATAATAGAAAAACCTTGTGTAGACATTAGAGATCACAGTTTTCATCCAACCTTTATGAAATTTGGTCAGAATTCTTGATGAAATCTGGGTGGGATTGTATTTGGGTCATCTGGGGTAAAAATCTAGGTCAAATAAATAGAAAAACCTTGTGTTGACAATAGAGGTCACAGTTTTCATCCAATATTTATGAACTGTGGTCAGAATGTTTATCTTGATGAAATCTGGATTGGGATTGTATTTGGGTCATCTAGAGTCAGGAACTAGGTCACTAGGTCAAATCATAGAAAAACATTGTGTAGACAATAGAGGTCATAGTTTTCATCTGATCTTAATGAGTCAGGTGAGCGATTCAGGGCCATTATGGGCCTCTTGTTTGTTTAAGGGTAGTCTCTTTGTTGCAAAATTACCAGCTTTTCCCCGATTAAGGAAGACCCTTAACGCACTTGTTTTAATCCTGGTTCTCCTAAAACTCAAACCAATTTTTCGTTTTAAGGGCCTATTCCAGCTCTTGGAGACAGATGTGTTATTGAGATGCAGGCAGACAGACCAGGATATTGTCAGGGTAGGTCACCATGCAAGGTCACTAATCTCTGCTTTATCTGGAACAATACCTTGTACTGATTGATAAATTATATACAAAGAGCATGATCTTGCTCTTTAAATTAATTTTTCACAAATGTTCAATGTCCAACAAATACAAACCCTAATGCACTGGGGCTACCAAAAATTAAACGCGTAGGCTTGCCGAACTATTGTTGTAAATCATTATTATTTATATCGTGATATAATGACAGATATTTCTCTAATGAATGATCCTTAGACGTGACAATCTATTTAAAACAAATCAATCAATTATCCAATTAATGATTTGTATCAGTCATTTATGGAAATCTCTCTTTCAAATGACAATTAAGGTGTTTCATGGTCATCCAATTAAAACGATTAATACATGTAGTTGGTATGCTATTAAAAAAGTTATCAACACTCTTCATTTTCATCAGATGGTGCGTGGTCAATTGCAGCATGTTTGTAAAAGTCGAAGTCATTTCAAATGGTGTATTTTGTGCAAGTGTTATTTCCAAGTGTGTTTGTCGCTATAGGAGGTTATCCCGGCAGCTATTGATGCCTATAGGAAGGCCACAGAGGGAAAGAGGGAGGTAAAGCTGCTAGTGGACACAGAGAACTACCTGCCTAATGAAGTGTATGTGCACATTCCAAGTTTAAAAAATACTTTGTAGCAAAACATGAAAAAAATAGCTTCAACAATTATTGTTTCCATAGACTAAAATAAAATAAAGTGCCTATTCAAATATTGCCATTTCCACCTGTGCTGATAAAACGGATTCACTATAAGTAGTAATTAGAGTTAACCGTGTTACATTACCAAAATTAAGGTTTAACTGTCTATTAACTTTCTTGTGAACTTTTACATATCTGTATAATAATTCTTGATAATGCAGGAAAATAATAAGTTAAAATCTCAGTGCCAGCATAGGCATCAATGACTACTCCTGACACATGTGTGTTCTGCAGGTCTGGTGGTGTGGTGCTGGTGTCCCAGAGCGGCAAGTTTGTGGTGGAGAACACGCTGGAGAGCCGTCTCAACTTGATGAGCCAGCAGATGATCCCCGACCTCAGAACCACGCTCTTCGGACGCAACCCTAACAGGAAGTTCACGGATTAATGCTGCCAATCATTAGGGAATTCTTTTGTCTACTTTCCATGTCTGGTTGCTCAAAACTTTATGACCTGTTAAAATAAGGGAAGTTAATTTTTGGTTCAAGCTATTTAAGTGACTTTTTATACCCTTAAATATAAGTGTAAATTTTTGACAAATGTGTATTCTCAAATTATGCATATGTTTCATAATTACATTACTTTTGAATAAATTATATTTGGGACTGAAGTTAACACACTGTTACCTTAATTGGCTGTTCAAGTTTTGAGCATCCGGGCTTATTCATTTGTTATGGCATGTGTAGTGAAGAAAATATAGGAATATAAAAACTTCCATTTTCACAATTCCATGTTATTTGTATTAAATTATAGATGAAGAGTATGGCTGTACACTAGATATTTGATTACTGTATATATTATAGCTATTGGGACGTGCATTGTATTTTGTTACTTTTATAACAAATCAATGAAGTGGTGATTGTATTTTCGTATATGGCAAGATAATCTGATAATGTTTTAATAATGCTTAAAGAATTCAACGATTTCAAGCTTCTTTAAGCCTTCGTCCTAATCAACTGTTAGAGGCATTATAATGAGTTTGTACAAGAATGAAATACCAGTTGATGAACATGAGCTGTATGCAGTGGAAATGCTTGACGAGAATAAAAAGGAATATTGTTATCAACTTTTGTTTTTGTCTATTCTATTATTAATATTAATTGTGATCATTGTTAATGAAACTCTAAAGCTATAAGTAACAGGTTTACATTAACTAGGCTGACCATTTTTTAAATGTTAAAATTAGTATGATGTGAAAAACATTCCTGAGTGCAGGCAGTACTACTGCAGTACTACTGGCATAAGTGTATGTGATAGTAGGTTTACTACATGTGAACATGAATTGATACACAAACACACACATTGTATGTAAGCTGCTTATAACAGGGTACTTGCATAAATAGTTTAACTGTATGTGTGAGCATCCTTTTGGTGTAAATGTCAGGTGAGATTGAAAAGTGTAACTAGTCCTTACCTAGTAGAGGCTTCTCAATACTTTGTATTTTCTTGAACAAAGTTGTTCTTGTGTTATTATGTACCAATTTGTGAGGGGATCATGAATTTGCATGGATTTTGAATTTGAGTGTTATTCATCATGATTGCACCACTACATTGAATAGAAAATAAAAATATGAATTGTCCATCTCTTGGGTATTTGTAAGTCAATTAAAAAACGGATACCACCCCCACCGCTTGATCTGAGGTTGTAGTCTTATAAATTTTAAGATTAAATATTATTGGCTTATATGATATGGTTATATGCTTCCTTTTTCTTACAGGGTTACAGGTTTTCACTATTTTAATATTTCTTTCATTGTAACTGCATGGTGCGGTATGTTGATGCACGGAGTGTATATTGATAGGAGATGAATCAAGTATTTGACCCTTACTGTAGTAAATTCAATCTTATGCAAAAACTATTCATCCGATTTTATTGGTTTATACGTTATCTTGTTGCTTATTAATTTCTCTTTCAAAAAATATAACTTTTATTATATTCCCGTTGTTATTAATGGATTTATAGCGAGTTAAACACAAGAAATACACATTTTAATCTAGAGTCCGTGTTTGATGTAATACATGCTTTCCTCGTCAGTTTGCTGTGATTAGAGATTGGCTCACATTATAGGAATACACACCAATAGTGAGTCTGCTTTCCTCATCAGTTTGCTGTGATTAGAGATTGGCTCACATGGTAGGAATTCACACCCATAGAGAGTCTGCCTCAAAGTTTGGTCCAAATAGTGGGCATGTTTTCAAATGTTATGTATACAATTATGTATGTTTGCTTGATGGCATTTTACATATAATTGTTAATTTACATTATATGAGCAGAAGAAATGTTGTAGTCACAAATCATTACTGTGTGTTAAGTGGTGCAGAAGGTAAATTTAAATGTGTTTTAATTTTCTATGTTTGTGTCAACATATTAGTAGGAATTTACTTTAAATGATAAACAAGATACAAAAGTTGCCTTTTGTTGTTATTTCTTTCAAACGTGCGTTGAACAACAGTTCATCGGATGCAAAGTTTTAATGATTGTTACTGTACTATTTTAAACACCATAGGTATAACTCTATTCTTCATATTGATGAAGTTACTGGCCTGTGTGCATTGTTCGCATGTGAACCACAATTTCAATTTTAATAAACAAAACATAATGTAACAAAAAATTTAAAAAATGATATCGAGTAGAGAAAACAAGAAGAATAACTTTAACATGTATGAACTTAAGTTTTCTACACAACCTTACTGTTTTGAGTACCAGGCCTAGATGAAAAAGAGAATATCTGGCTAAGGTCACTTACGTCATTAATTCATATACCTCATTTAAAGTCTGTGTTGTACAAAATAGTGTTCAATGTTTGATTAACATGCAATATTCAATGTCTTAATAGTGGCTTATTTTTGTGATCGCCTATTTCCCTGGCACTTTCGGTAGTCCAGTCTGCCATGTGTTGTCAGTCGTCATCATTTGCCTTGTGAACACATGATGCCACATGTATTGCCCAATCTTCTTGAAACTTGGTCAGAAAATATGTTTCAATTACATATATGTTACTGTCAATTATGGGTCACCTAGATTAAACAACTACCTAACTGCATACCTACCTAAAAAAAGAGGTCACTTGTGTGAGTACAAACCTGTCTGCCAATGTTTAAATAACATGGCAAAAATGTCAGTCATCATAAGACAATGTATTGCGTGTAACACCTGTCTGACTATATCTGAGGTCCAGGTCATGCTTAGAGGCCCATCAAATTACGGATAAAAAAGCTTGAAGATTCCTGTCTCAGCTGATCTGATATCAATGGATTTTCAGGTAAAATAACTCAAATATGAACCATAAGATCACAAAATGTGGCATGTGAAACCCGTCTTCCAACCTAGTGGTCAAGGTCACACTTAGACATCAGACTTCAACTTTGGTAATAAAACAACTGATACTTTTGTCATTTATCATGCAATTTTAAAAATTACCACAAATGACCACCCTAAGATGATGGTGTGTAACATCCTTCTGCTTACTTAAAAAGTCACGGACACATTAAGAGTGTAACATCCTTCTGCTTACTTAAAAAGTCAAGGTCACATTAAGAGATGATGTCAAATTTGGCATTTGAACAGCTCAAAAATGCATGTCACCTATAATGTTGTCATATATTGACAAGTAATTCAATAACTGGGCACAACTGTAAGCCCTATAAGAGTCTATATATTTGGAGTTTAGCATCATGTAAAGGTCCTGTACAAAGTTTGATTAAATTATGCACATGAGATCAAAACCTGCCGCCCTACAGTGGATCAGATGGTATGTTGAGACTCTAAAAGAAAAATGACTGTAAAATACTTCACTGAATTCACAAAGGTAAGAGGTTTGGTATTTGGTTTGTAAAATGATATGCATATAGTAATCATCTACCTAACATTTCAACATTGTCCTGCCCTGCTGATAATTTGGTTTCCATATAGTAATACATGATTGTGTACTATGTTTGTTCAGCTTAGGCCATTGGAGTCAAAATTGGTCTCACCCTTGGGGAAACTTGTTTCTCTTATATGTATATAATGAAAAAACAAGAGATGTGTTTGTGAAACACAATGCCCCCTACTGCGCTTTAAAGCCATATCTTTGACCTTGAAGGATGACCTTGACCTTTCACCACTCAAAATGTGCAGCTCCATGAGATACACATGCATGCCAAATATCAAGTTGCTATCTTCAATAGTGCAAAAGTTATGACCAAGGTTAAAGCTTTGGGACACACATATACAATGACAGACAGTCCAAAAACAATAAACCCCTGATCATTCGATCCAGAGGGCATAAAAACAATCTCACAAACCATAAAGCTGAGCCTAGATAATGGGCATTAAGTAACATGCATCCTGTACCATTTGGGTTCAAATTATGTCACTGTGACCAAAACTGAATATTTTAAACCACAGAGCCCACAGTTTTGGTACAAGAATTGTTATATCATAAAGAAGTCTACCCCTTGAGTTAACAAAATATTATACATTCTATATAATTAATGAGCAATTTCTCAAATACATGCATTAATTCATTAATTACCAATATAAATTCACAAATACCGGCAAGCCCACAACAACACAGATTTGTTGTGCAATAAATTCTTTTCAAGCATACAGAATGCTAAACAAGCACGAGAGGCACATGTTGTTTAAAAGCAAATCTTCACAGATTTTTTTTTTATATAAAACAATTAAAATGTATATTTAACCAAACATGACACACACAACAAATATATGTTAACTCCAAGAATGGTACTATACAACCACACAAGATGTCAAAGTTTATGGCTCTTCAATTTGTGTTTGATTTTGACAATTACAACAATCTGAGTCACAACCTGTTCAATGTACAAACAGGTTTTCTGACAACTGCTACTTTGGCAGAACATGTATTTTCTTGGTAATGAAACAAATTAAGTTTCTTAAAATTAAATATAAGTATTGTTTAACATAAATGCAATCAAAAGAATAAATTTGGCAGAATAAACCAACCAGTCGGTCCTCTGACAGGGCAAAACAGTGCTAATTCTTACTGAGGTTTATACTTGCACTCTTCTAAATACATGTATATCTATCGGGGTTCTGCCAATATTAAAAAGTTGATGATGGTTTAATGAATACCTTATAGCTGATACCTAAAGCAACACACATTAAAGCTGTGATGTATGTACACATTTTTCACATTTTATAGTCTGGAAGAACAACCTTTTTTTATTGCCTTGCAAATAAGTCTGATGACATTCAGTAATGACCACACTAATACGGTGCTGGTGAGTTGTCTGGATGGTTACCCCGGGGGCCAGGTCATCTGTCTTCCACCCATCACGTGAAGGTGCAAATGGTATACTGACTGTGAACCGTCTGGACCGTTGTTTATCACTGAATAATAAATTGCCAATCTTTATCCATAATCCATAAAAGTATAAGATCTATCATCTATATCTGTTGTCCCAACTTTATATCAATGTTGTTCTTTATTTTCGCTATAACATTAATAACATTATTATATTTGTGAAGAAAATCTGTTTTTCTGGACAACAGGTAAAAAAATAATCTGGCAAAGCATTACAATTACATTGAACCATAATCACAATAAAATGTGACGGCCAAAATTGTCCAAGTGTCTATCAAAACTTATTTTGAAATGATAAAAAATATATTCAAATGCATCTATTTCTACTTAACACCTGCATAACTAATATAACAAACAAGTTAGATAGTGCACTTGCCTATTCTGTACCCGTTCTCCAGTTTACGATCTTCTGCCACCTTCTTAGCAACCAGGAGTAGATGACCAAGCAACTGAAATAAACCCGTAATATTTTTCAGTTTATATGCTATCTATACTCTTTTATAACTATAAATTTAACTTCTAGATCCAGTTTTTTTCACATCTATCTTGGCTGCATTATCTTTTATGTATCTGTTCTTTTTGTACAATCTCTTGAACTAGTTTCATCGAAATACTGAAACTTAGTCGGCTCACTGTTTGATTTAATACAACCTCCAAGTCTATTATTGAATCCATCCGGTTAATTTGATTCTCATATAAATGCAGTTACATTCTGGTCTTCTAGCTGAGCAGCCCCTATTCCTGAGAGTGGTTTTCTAGGAATCACTAGGAAATGAACTGGTGCCTGTGGATTCACATCACTGAACGCAATACACTGAAGTAAAAAAATAAGTATTAGAAAATCACTTACATTTATGTAACTTTGTTCACATATTACATTTACCTATTGTTTAATTTTAATGACTGTTGACAATAGTAATGAAAATTAACCTACAATTATTTATATTATCAAATATTGTGGATGTTATAAAATTAAAAGTGGCTCCAAGAATTAGGCTGACTCAAACTAATGAACCATGGAAATATAAACTGGTTTTAATATTTTGTTCAAATTAATATTATTAAATACAGTTTGTATTAGAGTGGTCTGATTGTTTTGTTCAATATCAAGCACAAATAAAGCACCTTATTATCTTCATACAGTATATCAGCTGGTACCTTATCATCTTCATACAGTATATCAGCTGGTATCTGTTTCTCAATAATCTTAGTGAAGATGGTTGGTTTGCCATCAGGCCTGGCTTTCTGTGCTTTTGACACCTCATCCTGGTTACTGCTGCTATATCTCTGGAAAATAACCGCAGCCATAATTTGGATGATAACAACTGACTTCTGCATTATCATCCATATTCAATCATAAGTTTATTCTGATTAATATTAGCTTGTTTAATAATTAAGCTAACTTTCGAAAAACTGTGCACTTTAGTTGGATCAAAATTTGCTTAAATACTTGTCACTACTAGGAGATGAATGAATAGTGTCAGGCAGGAGAAACACAAAACAACTGTTTGGTTAAAAAATGCAGCAATAGTGATTGCAAGAAAGCAGGTCTTAACTATCTCAGCCATGAAGACTAAGGTATCTGAAGTTTGATTTACATTCTACAAATATCTTCACTGACTTGATATATTTATACCATCAGATGCAAGCAATTTGCAAAAGTCTTTATCTTCACTATGAGATTCATTAATACCTGAGCTGTTAACAATCTTGATGTGAGCCCAATTGCTGCAAGGTATTTCACAGTGGTTGGAAGGTCAAATCGACCCACTTGCCTGACCAATCTTCCAAGAATTATGCCAGCCATTTCAACGACCCAAGAGGTACTGGTTGATAGGAATATGCAAACTGATCAAAATGAACTGGAACCCGAAAGGACAATTTTCTAAATGCTTTCTTTTATTATCTTTAGTTTTCTTCTATTTATTTCCTAAATTTTAATTTTTACAAATCCATAACATGGCGGTTTGCAGGATCCACTCAGGATTGCAATCATGAAATATCCTGATCGTGATATAACTTGTCAGGTGATTCATGTATTTATACAAGCAGAAGCGTAGCTTGGCGATCTAAAAATTTGTTATTTACTATTAGTTGTTTCATTAATTGTTATTATATACCCATATGTCAAATTTTATTCTATCAAATAAGACATTATTAAATGTAAGTATATGCAAATGCATATAATTAAATTTATAGAATTTTGCTATTCATGTGACTTTCAGAAATTCTAGCTTTTAAATAAAAAGTTCTCATGTATTTTGTCATTTTTGTGTAAATCATTTGCCTTTATTAAAAGTATGCGAAAATTATGCTTCAAGCACAATGTTGAGTCATCCATGTGGAAAAGGTGGACTTTAAAAGCGAATTGCTGAATAAAAACTTAGTCTTTTATTTTTGCTGAAAAAATATGAAGTGCACTTTAAAAAAAACATGGCAAACTTTTTACGTAAGTAAATTAAAAACAAAGTGTTAATGAAACCGTTAATCTCACTGGCATCTTGTGAAGCACCTATTCACAATCAACCAATTATTAGTACCTAGTGTGTGATTTGATTGGTTTTCAGCAAAGCAAACAACACTTGCATCAGAGCTTGCAAGCCCTTGTAAAAATCTCAAGCGTTGAATAACCATGATCAGAAAAGCTAGCATCATGGCCATATTGATTTGGAAGGTAGGGCAGAGCGGTGCCCAGGCGCTATAACCACCTGGGAAAAAGCCAGACAACGTACTCCTTTTTGTGTATATAATAATTATATACATATACATACTATAATTTATGCCAGAAACAAACACAATTTAACACAATTGGCTAGCATGCATACTGTGACATACACCCCATTAATCTAAAGGTAAGTGATTGAATAGAGATTCATTTATCCGAAAAAGGAACTTATCCGAAGTTTGTTTACTGGCATAAACATTCCAACAAAACAGAATCACCCATTTTAGATGTATGAGCTATTAAACTTCATGTAGAATTTTTGAAAATAAACTAATTCTGAAGATCTATAAGCTTACTTAAAATGTCATGTTCAAAAAGAGACATGAAGTGATATGTCATAATTATTGTTGTTGTGGTTGTTGTTGAGTTTAGTTGTTGTTGTCAATAGGTAACATACCAGTAAACCCAGTTCCTATTTAGATTCTGTTATACATTGCCATTTTGCCAAGCATTTTTTTTGCCCTACAAAGTGGAAAGAAAGAATCATACACTGAACCGTAGGTGTTGAAGTTCGCTTATTCAAATAATTTTAACTGATTTTTGGATTTTGCTTCCATCTCTGAAAGTCTTAGTTCGACGAGTTTTTACAATTTTATTCTGGACCTTTTTTTAAATAAAATAGTCCCAACAATTGTGTATGCTGAACTTTATTACTTAGCTGATTTTAATCAAACTTACGGTTGAGTGACGCTTATGTGATTAAAAAGGAAGGATTTTTTTGGATACGAAACATTCGGTATAATTAGGGCTTTTTGTCCACAACAGAATATATACCGGTAGGTAAGTATTATCAGGCCTTTTCCGCCCTATGACACGGGTCCGAATTTCGGCCCCATTCCCAATGCAAATCCGGTTGTTTTTTTCCCAATTGAAAAAAAATCCCAATTTCCCCCAAATTTTTTTTTAAACCTTTATTTATATAAGTTAACCTGATCCAGTGTAGAAAATAGAACAATATTGCATATTTAAATTATTTGTTGCATTGAATTAGTTTTAAAAACAGTAAAATATGTTAAATTGATTATTTAAGACTTTCCTTATTTGCCCCAAAATCCGGCGTTTCGTGCGATTTTTTTCCCCTCAAAAAAGGCCAGGCCTTTTCCCCCAAATCAGATTTAAAAACCTGCACTTATCACACATGTTCATAATATTTTGTAAAATTTTAATAATATGTTATCAAAAAAGTCGTTATTTACCAGTTAACGGCTTCTTTGAAATATAAGAAACACTATTTACATGCGATTTTTTTCCCCCAATTGAGCCAGTTTTGCGATTAATTTTTTTCCCAAAATGGTGTTTTTCACGACGCGAAATTCCCAAATTCCAGTGTGGCGTTTTCCCAAAATGGAGCGGAAAAGGCCTGATTATACGAAAAAAGTATGATTCCTCTTTAACTGGTGGTTGATTTCGCTTAATTTTTCAAAGCTGAACAACATCAATGATGATCATAAACGAATTAATTGAAGGTGCAACAAAGGCCTTTTGTCATATTTTTGGATATGTTAAGTATTGAGTATAGTAAATAAAGATGATTTTGTCGTAGATCCAAGTTCTCTTAAACAGACTGGTGCATTTGGCTGTTGTTGTTGCGGGGCATATATGCATACATATTTAAACCTAGATCTATATGAAAATTTAAATAAATTTATATGGAATGCCTCCTGGTCACCCATAACATTGTCATATGCTGGTGGGCGTAAGCAGACGACCGATAAATCGCGCACGGCACGGATGGAGTTATCCTAATCTGGGCACAACTCAACTCGGAGTAAACAGACGGATGACGCGCTGTCCTCTCTAACGAACCCCAGTCTATTGGTAGCTCATCCGAAACAATGCGATGCTTTGTACCAGAGTTGAGACCAATTAATACAGACTGACATGTCATCATATTTTGACTTTCGATTCTTTCCGCATTGTAATTTCGCAAACAAATCGGCACATCGGATTCATTACTTCGCCCCATTGCATGATTAATGTATTCAGTATATACGACTGCTGTGTTTTCCGCTGACCGTTGAGTATTTCTGACTATCGACGAATCATCGGTTTGATTAGTCCCAATATTCCCAGAAAACATAGATCGGCAGAATGTTCTCCTCGTTCGTAGCACTACCAAACGCAAAACATATGCATTTTATGTAAAACTATTATAATAAGTATAGCGTAACACACATATGATCATCAGGCAGTGTAATAAATAATTGATAAAACTTTCTTGCGAGGATTCAAAAGTTGTGCTCTCGCTTTGGACATCTTCTACATTAAAGAAAATTATAAATAGATTGATTGTTTCGTTAATGATAAATATTGCACAAGTATTTATTATCATTTAAGTTTTAGCCATTAAGTTAGACAATGTTTTTAATATAACGATTTTTCCGTAAATTAAAAACATATCCGCAAACGTATAACTTATTTAGAAAAATACATGTAAAAAAAAACACAAATGTAGCAATCTCTATTAAAACTTTATTTATCTTGCACAATAGCAATCCCTTTAAAGGAAACGAAAAGAGGCCGTATCATTAAGTGTCGTCGATTATTTACTTAGATGACTGCTCCACATAATGAAAAGCACTCTCGTTCAAATAATGAGTGTTGTACAACCTCATTCACTCACGTATGGTTTTCTTTTGAACATTTATTAAATGCTTTAAATTTTCGTTATCAGAGCCATGTATCTGAACTATGTGTGTGCTGCATTTGTATGGGCAATGTTATCGGACGGATCACAGGTGATATTAAAATCGACTTCTGTATGTTATTGCAATTGTCGTCAATTGCAAGGACATAAGGCCACTTACTAAACAAAACTGTTTTATAAACTAAAAATAATAATATAATTACAAATTGCAAGTTGCTCATTTATGCATGGTTGTTATGAAGACGTATAAAACAGTCGACTTATAAACAGCTCAAGTATTTATATGACAATGAATACGTATCATTTCTCCATTATTAACAGTTATACATGTAACATAATTGATCACTACTAATTGTATCAGTACGTATATTAACATAGTTTTTGCACGAAACACAATTTATATGCACATACATTATGTGCATTAGCCGTATACGGTGGACTTCTAATTCTTATATCAGTTATGTATACACTAATGTTTATAACAAAGAAACCCGTTTACTACCTGCTGGGAACAAACGTGTGAATAACGAAGGGAAACATATTTACATATACAATAGAAAATTCTTTCATTTTTGAACATACAATTAATAATGACTTTAATAAAAGAAGACGTATAGTAATCATATTTAAATAAATTAGATCGCTGGAAGTGTGGTTCAGCAATGGTCAGAAAAACCAAGACCCTATATGTTAACTTAATAATAATTCATTTAAAATTACTGACACCACAAACCATCTACCAATAGTAGTTGTTCCTATATTCACCGCAAATCTCCAGTCTAGAATGAATGTTAGGAATGACTAAAGAGTCCGATGTAAATCCACGCGTTGTCAATGCTACTGTACACTACTTGTTTTCAGATTCACACATGCCATTGTGGTTTCGTGTTCGAACATCATATTGTCATCTGGTGGTTCAGAAATGCAACTGGAATGTCTTAGGGTCGCGCATGACATTGTCATACGAGGGCGGAGGAAAGCGACCAATTACAGACGAACGATAACTCGCGAACGGCGCGGATGGAGTAATCCTTCTCTGGGCACAACTCAACTCGGAGTAAGCAGGAGGAGGGCGCGCTGTCCTCTCTACCGAACTCCAGTCTATTCGCGGCCCTTCCGTAGCAGGATTGGCGCTTCCATGCGAGTTCTGGCCGCCGAGAGGCGTAAGATATGTCATGTCCAGAGGCTCAATCCGTGACGCGCTGCGAATGTCTGATTCGTGATTTTTTACCCTGTCTACGATTAATGTCTTCAGTATTTAAATGCGTTGTTAATTCAGTGAAGTGCTGAGTACCTCTGGCGACTGTTAATATCGCGGTTTCGTTAGTTCCAGCGTTTCCGGAACTCGCAGTTAACGCTGCCCATCGCCGATCGGCAGTTCCTTCTGCTTTTTTGCAACAGCAACAACAGCAACAGGATAGGATTACAATTATGAGTAATGGTAAAACGACCACCAATACTAGAAATAAACCAAATCCTTCATACATTATTTTTATACGGAATATTAAATGATTTTCTGCGATCGTATTGTCTTAATAAATTCAGATGGATTTGTTTTTTAAAAAAATGTTCAAGTGTGTCACATGTTATTGCCGAGATGTAATTGTCATCAGCCCAGTCAGTAACCTAGGTAAATAATACGTGGCGTCGTGTAGCTATCAGCGTAACTTTAAATAAAGTAGCGTTAATCTGTCGATAATGTGTATGTATTACAGTAAAAACTTGAAAAATCCTCATCTAGTGTGTGTTTGAAGTTGCGAAGACCTGAAAATGAAAAACAGGTTTGCTTCACGAATATTTAAAAAAAAAACTGACGTTAATAATATTATGTAAGGAAGGAAAAGTATAATGGAAACAACTCATGACGTTTAAACACCGGATTCTAAAATATTTAATTTAAAATTATAATTTTAAAATTGTGCCGTCGTTTTCTAGTTGAGTAAGGTGGCATAAATGGTACTAAGAGTCTAAGGCAATAATATAATTTAGCGCTGTCTATTACGTGCGCAAGCGATTGTTATAACGTACGAAGCGATAGCTAGACTTGTCACTTGTTAAAATGTCAGCCAATTTGTTTCTTGCGCTCTGAGCACATAGGTGCGGTCACATTACGTGCACACACTCGGTTATAACGTGCGCAGGCGAAAGTAGTTCGTACGCACAAATATAGATACGGCATGTGCACGCAATAGCTAGTGTGTGCGCTCGCAGTAAGTGACCTATGAAACTTGTGGAGATGTCATTCATTTTGCTAATTGTGCATAAGCACATTGGACAAGTTTTGGTAGTGGCTAATCATTGGGCAGCTATCACGCGCACACATAATAGCTTTCGCGTGTGCATGTTAAAAATATCGCTTGCGCAGGTCATAGTCATCGCATGTGACGTCAAAGGTATCGCCCACGCACATCATAGCTAACATGTGTGTAGGTAACAGCTATCGCGTGTGCACGTAATATTGACTTCTTAATACAAGAATTTTATATCCCCTTAATGCCACCGTAAGGTGCGAGTTTATCTAATGCATGAAATGAGTATTGTGACGTTTTAATATATAACTTAAGCTGAAATAAACATGAACATTTCAATGTTATGCATACCTCATTTCTCAATTTGTGAATGCAATCTTTACTCCAATGTTGTACACATACACAATTAGGTATTTGTATTTAAATACAAAATACTCAATGTTTAAGAATCTTAAGAGTACGGTGCGTGTGGTAAAACTTATCATCCACAGTAAATCAACAGGTTATGTCGACATTGGTATAAACGAAAAAAACGTTATCAAGAATTCACTTCTTGAATTGTTTACAGTAGATAAACTAAAAGTATTTGAATATTTACTCGTGCTTTCCTTTTCAAGAAAAACACTTCAAAATGATATTAAACTGTCTTTGTTCAATTTGTGTCCACACATATTGACGACTTCTTGGATCTATACAAGTAACTAATTTTAGATAAAACGTAGAGAAACATTGAAACTCTTTGTTGTTGTTTTCACCAACTGTCCTTGATCTCAGAAAAACACACCACATGGTATAAACTAGAAATGGCGCGGCAGAAGCCGACGCGTATCCCCACGCCGCATGTTTGACCCAGGGGCGCCCCAGGGTTGGTAATGGGGCTATGCATAGTTGAGATTGACCGTATTGTCATAAGAGAAGTTCCGTATTAATTAGAAGTGAATCGGTGTAGAAATGAAGAAATTATAGTAAATGACAATTTTGGGTGGGTGTGGCCTATTATGGGCGGGGCGCCCCAGGGTTGGTAATGGGGCCATGCATAGTTCAGATTGAACGTATTGTCATAAGAGAGGCTCAGTGTCTATTTGAAGTAAATCGGTGCAGAAATGAAGAAGTTAATGTAAAAAAACATAAAAAAAGGAGTGAAAATCTCTGACCCGGCCCCGCCCCAACCCCCATAACTTTTGACCCAGTGGTCAGATCAAAATTCTGTCACTGTCACCGTCGCACATATGCTCATAGCTACCAAGTATGTAAGTTTCATTCAAGGTTCTAGTGCTAATAGTGTAGGAGGAGCAGGTGGCCAGGACGGACGGACGGACGGAAAGACGCACATCACCACAATATCCCCACTTTTTCTTGGAAAAACGTGGGGATAATGAGATCATGGAAGCCAACAAGGCTGCTTCTTCGATCATCGTATGTTGTGAAAATGTGTTTTTGCCCCCGACCTTGACCTTCATGGCAGCAGTTAATCTTCACGCGCGACACACCTTCTTGTTAAAGGGGCCTTTTCACGTTTTGGTAAATTGATAAAATTAAAAAAGTTGTTTCAGATTTGCAAATTTTCGTTTTAGTAATGATATTTGTGAGGAAACAGTAATACTGAACATTTACCATGCTCTAAAATAGCCATTATATGCATCTTTTGACGACTTGAAAACATTAACATTATAAAGCGTTGCAACGCGAAACGATTTAATAATTTGGAGAGTTCTGTTGTTGTCGTTATATATACACTACGACGATTGCTTATATAAAGTATAAAATATATACATCATTCATTGCATGGGCACGGATGGCCGAGTGGTCTAAGTGGTAGACTTTTACTCAAGGCCATCAGCTTGTGTCGATGTGCAGTACTGATCGTTCAGAATTCAATATATAATATATCCTGCTGTTAAAGCCACACACCTTGAATTGAAGTACATGTTAATCAATACATATAAATGCAATTTGAAAATGTGCAAAATTGTCATTAAATCTATAGCATAGTTAGCAAGTAATTTATTTTATTTTTTTGAATTTTAAAACCGAAAGTAGGATTTCTATACGTATACGTACATTTCGACAACCGCGATTATTTTTAAGTTTAAGCGCAAAAAAGACGGATTTCTACCTTGTAACCACCAGATATATTCTAATTTAGATAGATAGAATTAAATGTATAGACTAGTTAGCAAGTAATTTATTATTTTTCAAACGGTACCGCATTTAAAACCGAAAGAAGGATTTGTAGACGTATACGTCCATTTCGACAAACGCGATTATTTTTTAAGTTTTGAAGCGCAAAAAAGACGGATTTCTATCTTGTTACCACCAGATATATTCTATTTGGCATAGATAAAATATGTTTCTTATTTATACTTAAATTTACTATTCCATGTATTGCATTTCAAGAAATTACTCAAATGCCCTGCATAGTTGATACACACTTTACCGTTTCTATTCATTTAAATTGTTGTGTCACTGTGTTTAACAGACATTACTCCATCGATTCTATAAAATATTTGAGTTCCATGATGTCATGTGACTAACGAAATAGGTTGAACTATAGCAAGCTGAAAGGTTGTACCGATGTGACATGTGCTTTTCTTTATTTACGTCGTTATCCTGAAAAAGTATTACTAGTAGTAACTCGTTCCACTTCTCAAATTATCCTGGGAAAAATATACATTGTACCTAACTCGTGTGAACGATTTGATAGTTATTCGTTAGTTATTCGTTGGAAGGACTTCCATGACTTCGCTTAATTAGGTCGACGAAACGAATTGGTAACTCGTACAGAGCGACTCTGGCAGATAAGAACGAAAGAAGTAAAATATTGTAAAGACAAAATCAATCAACCAGAGTACGTACAGTTTGAAAATCAATAAAAGAGAGAATGTATCCGATTGTTATAGTTAGAAATTATTCTTATCACGTGTGTATCAGCCATTTTGAAACATGTAGAAAACCTGAAGTCACGACTTATTAAGTCGTGGTGACGAGTTACTTACACGTTGAAACGAGTGACTAATTCATGACTTTGACATAAATTAAAACGAGCACACATCACATATGTGCCACTTAAAACGTTTGATATGCCGGTTATACATTATTCCCCCTTTTTACATATTAAACACAAGGGACAAAATTGTCACAAAACAAGGTTTTCAATATGAAAAAAAGTCTGATAAAGGGAGACAAATGCAACTCAAAATGTGCATTGCTACTGATTGTTCATCACAATTACCCCCCTTGTTTCAAAATCAATCTGTTTTTCGACCCCGTGACCTAGTTTCTGACCCGGCATGACCCATATTCGAACTTGACCAAGATATTGTCTAGATACAACTTCTGATCAAGTTTCGTAAAGATCGGATGAAAACTATTTGAATTAGAGAGCGGACAACAGGCTCAATGTTTAAAACGCGCTAAGTGACCCCGTGACCTAGTTTTTAACCCGGCATGACCCATATTCGAACTTGACCTAGATATTGTCTAGATACAACTTCTGACCAAGTTTCGTCAAGATCGGATGAAAACTATTTGAATTAGAGAGCGGACAAGCTTGTTCCGCACGCCCGCCAGCCAGCCCGCCAGCCCGCCCGCATTCGCCAATCTAATAACCAGTTTTTTCCTTCGGAAAACCTGGTTAATAAAATATTGTAATGATCCATGTCATAAAATTATGTTGACTGTGTTTTTTTTTTCAAGGTGTTCCATACACTTCAAATATTCCTGGCTACTGACGATTTGGATGTATGGGTCTCGTAATTTCCAGAATTCCCTGTTGCCTATCGATTAGCAGTCGTTAAACACTCAAATGATGAATAACAACAACACGTGCACACCAATAGCCGCTAGAATAGGTTATGATGCTGACGTTGTTCTTATAATCATGTCAGTCTCTTCTAATCCACACACGCCTGTTTGGAAACCGGAGTATCTAAAAGATCATGGGAAACATCACTAGTCAAAAGGGAAAGTGTCCAGTCCTTTACCTTTATTTACAAAACCATTGGTATTAAAATGGATTATTTACAACAACATCTCCCAAGATTATTTCATTCGACATTGCCATTTTGTATTTATATCGATATGATAAATATGAATGCGAAATGTCTTCGTACTTATGGAGGTTTGTCTGTGATATTATAAGATGTACATACTTACATACAAATTAAAGTATTACAAATTATTTTGGAAACGAGAATCTTGATCAGAACATGATCGGAGCAATATACTTAAATGATGCATGAAACGGAGTTATACTTGTTTATATACCTTGTTGACGGTATATCAAATGGGCGAATGCAGTATATAATGTTTTCTATTAAACATCATTTTAAAGATAAGTAACGCTAATGAATCCCCATAAAACAGGTTGAAAAGATTTGTATACGGGACAAAATTATCCCTCACTGTACACTGTGATTTATATTATATTAAACCATTGACTTTCAAGTGTGACATACATATATTAAATAAGCTTTTGTGCGCGATGCACCATTTCGACATTCAAACCAATGTAATCTGAAAATTCTTGAATGCTGGAAGATAGGTTACATCCTTACACATTACAAACAAGCGTAATACAAACGTTGGTGGGGAAATAATTATATTATATATGTGAAAGTTCATACGTGAGATATTAGGCATACACAAAATACACATTGCACGAAATAACCTTAACATACCGAACTTCTTATATTAAAGGTTCACAGATTTTGGCTTGTATTAAAGTTTGTCATCAAATACTTGATATTGATAATTGTAAACAATGGATCTAAAAAGCTCCAGTAAAAAATCAAAATTACAATTATAAAAAGAAAAAAGGAACCCTCAACAGGACTAGAACTACTGACCCCTGGAGTCTTGGAGTAAAAGTCAAACCATTTAGACCTCTCGGCCATCCGTGCTCATACAATGAAGGGTGTATTTTATACATTATATGAGCAATCCTCGTAGTTTTACAAAATATAACGACAACAACAGAACTCTCCAAATTATTCAATCGTTTCGCGTTGCAACGCTTTTTATTTTTCATGTTTTAAATCGTCAAATGATGCATATAATGGCTTTTTAGAGCATGATAAATGATCTGTATTACTGTTTCCTCACAAATATCATAACTCAAACGAAAATTTGCGATTCTGAAACAACTTTTTTTAATTGTGTCAATAAACCGAAACGTGAAAAGGCCCCTTTAAAACATTCATTATTATATCGAATCTCACTAAAAACTAGCTTTGATTGTTCATTAAATAAAAAAGGTTCTCATTATAATCCATGGTTTCGTGTCGTGACTTATTTTTTATTTCCCTAGCTATTCATCGATTGTAATTAAATTGGCTGGCGTATGAGTGGAAACATATTTAAGAAAACTGTATTAATTTACCAAATTAAATTCTTTATTTTAGAACACTACACGTGCGCTTCTGTTTCAACCTTCTCAAAGATACGACATTGCCTATAAACCTCTGCTGATAGTCTAGTTTATTATAATTCAAACAAAACATTGCTAAACTGCCAAGCAATTGAAAGTTTAGGAATCAGTTACTTCTAATAAAACTTGCAATAGTATTTTCAATAACTAGTGTTCAATTGTACATAGGTTTTAACTGTATGGACTGTACTGAAGATAGGTTCAGTTCACGGAAAGAAATCAGAAATCTGAAATATTAATTGGAGTTATGCCAATACTCTGGTGAAGAGGTATGAAGGGCTCCAAACACTTGTACGGTAATATAGGGGTAAATGGTATGGACTCAAATTTACGGAAACATATTTTTGCCACAACAGTTCATTTTTAGCTCAATATTTTGTTGCACGTCTGGTCCTGTAAGGTTGGATGCCGTGGACAGTTTTTTTCCTGATCTTGGGCTTGCAAATATAAACATTAATATAGAGACAACTATTTGGAGCATTGCAGGCAGCTGAAGACTTTACATCTGAATGTGACGCTTCAAGTGTCGAACGCATCGAATCTTAAGTCCAAATGTGTTGTCCGATAGCCGGATTAGTTTAAAACAGCGAATACAAGCATTAACACGTTGAATGCAGTTTGCATCTTCACTTGAAGTTGTTTTTGTCCCAGAATAAAATATTGCACCATAAAATTTATGTGTGATTGAACGTACTCATATTATTCAAGAAATATCTGCGATTTCAGATTTTTCTCTACAAATAAAATGTTGTTGTTGTTTTTTCAAACTGACTTCCCAAACATTTGAATCTATTAATCAAGTTTACGTTTTCATATTATAAATTAAGTTATTGTGTTACCAGTAAATTTAACCGAGATCGATACCAATTTCCGACGCAAATCAGACGCAAGTATCTATATCCCGCAACATGGAGGATTGTTTTGCGAAGTCGTCATCGATAAGATGAATATGTCAATTCCGGAATAGCGAAAGCGACAAAAACTGGAAAGGAATTTGATACGGTTTGTTCAAATACACCAAACAGGAAAGATGCTAGCGCAGATTCAGCGCAAGTGCAAGCAAGTGATCTTAAAGAGAATTGTTCCTTGACAAAAGTATCGCAGATATATATCCTGCTTCTGTACCAAACCTACTCCGTGATCAATATGTGTATTTGATTTTTCGATATTAAATTTAATATCTATTACTGCAACGCGCACTGTAGTATGTCAGACACAAAGAACGACCGGCGAGTGAGTGAGTGAGTGAGTGAGTGAGTGAGTGAGTGAGTGAGTGAGTGAGTGAGTGAGTGAGTGAGTGAGTGAGTGAGTGAGTGAATGAGTGAGTGAGTGAGTGGGTGAGTGAGTGAGTGAGTGAGTGACCGAGTGAGAGACTGAACGAGTGAGAGACTGAACGAGTGAGAGACTGAACGAGTGAGAGACTGAACGAGTGCGATAGTAAGTATTGTTGTTCCTATCCTGATATTCGTTTTGACCAAAATAATTTTAAATAGTTTCGAAAATGGCCGTTAAACATGTTAAAGTATTAAGCTTTAAACAAGTCGTAGTTCCAGCAGTGGAATCGTGACCTCACTTTAATGGGTCTTTAATGAATTGCATTCCATCCCGCAATGAATGTATCAATGTCACTTCGCGGTCAGTGAAAGAATGCCCGACAAACCACTAAAACAGATCTCTTTGAAGAGCGCGCGTAAAATTATTTCAGATATGTACGGCTGATTTGTGTGTGGCCGGTTGACAGAGCCGGTTTAGCACTGTGGAGGCCCATGAGCAGTGAAACGTTTGGGGCCTACCACCCTCATAGTCCATTGTCGGCTTGGTGTCTACAAGAACGCCAGTGTCCAGTCGTTTTAAATAGCCTACCAGTGCCGAGTCTGGCAAGGCATATCATATGACGATGTCCTTTTATAGGTTTAAACGGACATTTTAATACCTTAATACCAATACGGAAACTATACATATTATATTTGAGATTCAAGAAAAAAATCACTGTAGTTTTATATTCACGGTCTCATGGGGCCCCATAAGTTGCAGAGCCCATAGGCAGACAGTTGCCTACTCTGTCTAATGGGAAATCCGGGACTGCCGGTCGAATTACATATGTTTTCATTTCCATTCTCTTTAGATATATGATCAATCATATCTAATACATGTAATGCAAAATAAGCCACGAAATCAGGCGCAGCACACGTAAAATATTTGCGTGTGGCGCAGCTATTAACTTCGCAGAGTAAGACTTTCGCTATCTTTGATCTCAATGATATATAACTCTTTATCTTTCACCAACACCAGCCACAATCAACGGCGTATATTTTTTAGCAAAATAAAATAGTTCTTGTTTGTTCTTCCTGAAACCATTATTCTTTTTAATTGGCATACTTGTAGCCTACAATTGCCCAAATATATCTATCAATACATTATTGGTAGAATGTTTATCCGTAGCATCTGCCCTCTTAATGAAAACATCTAAATATTTAAAGTGAAAAGATTGAAAAACATACATGTTTAATATGTCTATAGTTAAATGTGTATTCTTGGACATAACAACAAAAACTGCATTTAATCTCGGTAATGTTATATGCCAAAATACCGACGAGACTAAGCCCCATATGTAGTACTCAGTATCATATGTACACCGTTTCTCATAATATCGGACCTTATGATTGGTTGCTAATATGTTATGTTTGTTTGTCTTTTAAATAAATAATCGGCATACACAATATTTGATAAACCTATTAATAAACCATAAACCAGGACCTATACTTGTGTGTATAGGTCCCGGTATAAACTTACCCAATTATGTGTAATCATAATATATCGGCCTGAAATAAACATGACCTATGCTACTTTCAAATGAAAACCGGTAATCAGGAGAAAAAAAACGTCGTAATAGTAATTAATAAACAGCAAATAAATTAAAACTTATAAAAATGGAAAATCATTTACTGTCAAGCACTTCTTGAGAGTTTTTCGTCAAAAACCACAATGAGAAGGGCCGATACTATGAGACTACGGGATAAATCTTCGGATTGTCTAGGCAGCTTGATGTAATAATTAAGTGTTACATTTACATTCAGCTGGAAATAGTTATGTGCAAAACCAAAGATAGTCGACAATCAAATAAGGTGTTCCGTAACATGAACAAACATTTCCGCTGTCTCGACCCGTAGATTGTGCACGTGATAAGCATCTGAATGATTATCTTATAATACTAAAAGTCACGTGATTTGTTTGGGTTCCGCATTATGCCACCTAGCGGAGCAAACGAAAAACAATAAAGATGTCAAGTGGACACTTAAAATATGGTTATTTTGTGTTGAAGAATTTGAGGTGATGTTAAATATCTTACCCAAATAAGATAATGTCGGGGCAGAAAATCGACCAAAGATTTGCTGATTATTTTGTCATCAGCGGTCTTGACGTAACTTCTGGCTTAGAACCGGACCAACTTTCGGGTAAAGTATATTTCGGATAAATATTAAGAAATCCGGATAAAGATAAATGAATCCGGATGTATTCACTATGGTATCGCTGTTAATATCTGCATCGATTATCGTATGCCCTCTCGTTCTATATACCTTTATGTCGGTTGTTGCTACAAAGTTGAACACACTTAAATTGGTTGCTGATTAAAATATTTTTTATTACTATTTTTAAAGACCGCAGTTTGTGCATTTGCCTTTGCTCTACCAGTGACAAATTTTTAATTTGAAGAACAAGTCTAGCCTTTGTCATTTATGAATGTTTATTTTACATAGTGATTTTCCATATTTAAAGACGTAATAATATTAATAGTAAACTAGAAATGGCGCGGAAGAGGCCGACTCGTATCCCCACGCGGCATGTTTGACCCAGGGGGTACCCCAGTGTTGGTAAAGGGGCCATGCAAAGTTGAGATTGACTGTATTGTCATAAGAGATGTTCAATATCAATTGGAAGTGAATCGGTGTAGAAATTAAGAAGTTAATGTAAAATATTTCTCTCCATTCTTCTGGAGATATCAAGCTTTTTAGTCTCACTACTACCCAACAATATTCATTGTTGGGTCCCTTTTGCTTTTCACTTTCACGAATGATCCTGACATGCACCCCTTTCCTGCCTATCATACTCGAAAGAGCGATTGGCAGTATACAGAGATAGATAGATAAATAACATAAAACAAGAGATGTGTTTGTCAGAAACACAATGCCCCCTCCTGCGCCGCTTTGATTTATTTGAGAAAAAAAATCATTTGGCAGGTTCATTACTTGCCTTCCTTTAAAGCTTATTACTTCCCTTGGATTTGTTTTTTGCACCTTTGACCTTGAAAGATGACCTTGACCTTTCACCACTCAAAATGTGCACCTCCATGAGATACACATGCATACCAAATATCAAGTTGCTTTCTTCAATATTGCAAAAGTTATGGCCGATGCACCATACCGGGGGCATTAAAATGAGTGAAAATCTCTGACCCGGCCCCACCCCAACCCCCATAACTTTTGACCCAGGGGTCAGATCAAAATTCCATCATTTTATTGTACTGTTGCAGTATTAATTTCTGTAACAAAATGTGTTTGAATCAACTTTCAGGTGACAATCTTCACTGTGCACCGCTACGTCGCCCCTACAAGTCACGTGTTCTTGCCAACTATCCTGACTCACTGCCATGGAATCCCATAGACAAGGATGCTGTTGGCATGGTAATGTCCTTTATCTGTGTCAATCACGACAACCTGTATTATAAGTGCAATAATGTATGCACGTAGCCGGAAAAAAATGTCTTAAGGATCTTTAGCCTTTTTATGCCCCCCCCCCCCCCCCCCCCGTCACACTATAGGTTTAGAAAAATGCTCATAACTTCTATGTCGCTTCAGATGTAACATTCATATTTGGTATGCATGTGTATATGGACAAGGTCTTTCCATAGGCACACAAATTTTGACCCCTTAGACCTTGAACTTAGGTTTAGGTTTTGAAAAATTTGTTTAGGTTTCGCAAAATGGTCATAATTTCTATCAAAGCATTTATCAGGGGCATATGTCATCCTATGGAGACAGCTCTTGTTGAATTGTAAAATAAGAATTTGAGTTGATATTTGCAAACATGTATGATGTACTTTCAGTTGTATTTAACTCAATAAACAGTGCCATTCAGATTAATTAACATATTTATGCCCCCCTTCGAAGAATATATAAGGGTATATTGCTTTGCTCATGTCGGTCTGTCGGTCGGTCGGTCCGTCCACCAGGTGGTTGTCAGTCGATAACTCAAGAACGCTTGGGCCTAGGGTCATGAAACTTCATAGGTACATTGATCATGACTGGAAGATGACCGCTATTGATTTTGAGGTCACTAGGTCAAAGGTCAAGGTCACGGTGACCCGAAATAGTAAAATTGTTTTCGGATGATAACTCAAGAACGCATACGCCTAGGATCATGAAACTTCATGGGTAGATTGATCATGACTCACAGATGACCCCTATTGATTTTGAGGTCACTAGGTCAAAGGTCAAGGTCACGGTGACCCGAAATAGTAAAATGGTTTTCGGATGATAACTCAAGAACGCATACGCCTAGGATCATGAAACTTCATAGGTAGATTGATCATGACTTGCAGATGACCCCTATTGATTTTGAGGTCACAAGGTCAAAGGTCAAGGTCACGGTGACCTGAAATTGTAAAATGATTATCGGATGATAACTCAAGAACGCTTTTGCCTAGGATCATGACACTTCATAGGTACATTGATCGTGACCCGCAGATGACCCCTATTGATTTTCAGGTCACTAGGTCAAAGGTCAAGGTCACAGTGACAAAAATTGTATTCACACAATGGCTGCCACTACAATGGACAGCCCATACGGGGGGGGGCATGCATGTTTTACAAACAGCCCTTGTTTTATGTTGATTTCAGCTTTGCTTGCCAAAAGGCTTAACGTTTCGAACTGATAGACAAGAAAGGAAGCCAAAGTTCCACTCATTTGTCATAACGCGAGAGGATGGCTCTAAGCTGTACGGGTCGTCCTACGTAGTATATGAGCAGGTGAGGAACCTGCAGATCTGTGCGGCCATGCAGACCTTGCAGCACATGCATGAAGCTGAAGGAACCCTCCACACGTCGGGCTCTCTAACCCTTCAAGAATACTCACATGACCGCAGTCTTGTACCGGTTGAGCGTCAAGAAACGGACGAACGAGATATCGACACCATGGAATCCTACGATATAAAAACTAATAAACTTTATGTGACAAAGTCTTTATGCTTAATATCACAAGTTCAGTTTGTTTCTGCCCCAAGAACGTTTTTAAAACAGCTTGCAGAAGCTGTCAATAAGCCTATAATAGCCCAGCTGCCATTGGAAGCTTACATTTATAACCTGTTGTATGATGTTCCCATGCCCCCTCCTGGTAGGAGCATGAAGTTCTATGGAGTCACATCACCAATCTTCTGCCAAAGACCAAGTGAGTAGTACCGTAACCTTCTGTCCTTATGAAGTAAACTTACATTATCTGCTGTTTCATTTTGTACTGGATGTATTAGGGATAACATGATGATTACAGCAATAACATTAATAGTTTTATGTTATTTCTGTGAGTTTTTCTGCTTCAAATTTGTGTATACATGTACCAATGAACAATGACATAAACAGTTATTTGTTCCTCCTTGTTATTTCTGCGAGATTTTCTGCTTCAAAAATCGTAATACATTTAGCAATCAATACATGTGTCAATGGTCAATAGATGATATTATCGAAAGACAGTGAGATATTTTAGCCCCAAACTAAAATTAGAGACCGGTCAAATATTAATAAATTTCACCATATTAATTACATAGATTATAAAATATATTTATATTGTATTTATTTCTTCATATTTTTACCATACATTGTCTAAAATAATATAAATTGTTTATTAAAACTTTGTTATACATTGAAATGTTCATATGTAAAAATGCTCTTCACAGAAAGTAGCTAATAATTTAAGTTGGTACTTAAGCATGGCATAAAAAATTGTTCTTTTACAGTGACTTGGAGTGTTATCACAGGTCTGTGAATAGTTGTAGAGATCATATATGGGTTTGGAAACTGGAACTTATATATTGATCGCTAGATAAATATACATGTGTATTGCTCAAGCAAATGCCTTCATGGTGATGGTTGCATTGTAGAGCTACTGCACTACTACTGGTTGAGTACCTTCTTGCATCATACGTTTGAGTGAAGGTCTTATGGGGACTAGTTTGGATGTTATGTATTTGTTGAATTCATCAAATGCACATAGGTGTTCATTAAGTTTTTATTGATATGCTGATTTCAGATTAGACAGGAATATAAAATAGTAGCTTTTAAGATACTGGTGGACCAGATGAATCATGATTATTTTCTTCTTTACTATTAATTTGTAACCCTTTCCCACTTACATACGTATTTAAACAAGTTTGTTGTCCCTTAGAAAGTTATATTTAATGAAAGACCTTTCTTACTAGATTCAAGTTTTAAAGAGTTCATTTCCAACCCTTAGATAATGAGTTAGATATTGATGAGCAGCAGACATCATAAAAACCTGAACAGACTGCGAGTAACTGTTTTGGTTTTTTGCTGTTGGCACATAGTAATTTTCGCTTTGCCTCTGAGTGGGAAAGGGTTAACAAATATTTTTAACAAATAAAGTAAATTACCAAGCATCTTGTTCTTTTAAGTTTTATCTGTCAATAAAAAACGTAGTACCTGGGTGTGTCATGTCTTGATTTTTTGTTCAAGTTAACAATTTTACAAATCAACAATGATAATCACTGACATTTATCATCATGCATAGCTTATATTGAAGCTTAAGCAGCTTTCGCACTTTTTATCTCTTTCCTGAATTTATTCTGGACAAAAAGCACTTTATAACAATAAGTCTGTATTTGACATACAAAGTATCTTTTAAACAAAGATTATGTTTTAATGAATTTGATTTTTATTTACACAAATGAAATATAATAATTGTGTCATTTACGGTTGTGTAGAATTAATAATTTCTGGTCAACATAGCAATACAAAATTCATGAATATGTTGGGTTTTAGAATGAAATATCCACACTGATTGAACCAACAGTAGTTGCCACCTTTTAAGCTGCATGCATGCTTTTCCAAAGCTATCCTACCAAGGTTTCATAAACTGCTGAAGAGACTTTATGAAAAAGGGCTTTGACAATTTGTTTTGGGTGCCAAATTTATTCTGCCTAAAATACAATTCATATAAATTCCAAATTGCTTCTAGATAAGATTTGATTTAAAATGTGTATGAACTAAAATAAATTATGTTTCATTAAGTTACTATTTATCTACGTTTCTACTTCAAATAGTAGAGTAAAGCAAAGACTAGTCTTTGACAAAGCCAGAAAATGGACCCTTTAAGTGGAAACTTGCTTCATTCTCACTGCCCTATGCTGGATCTTGGTCAGCCTATTGCCCCTGTTTTAGGTACTGGTGAGCTGCCCCTGTTTGACTTCTCCCTCTGGGACCTGGTGCGACTCCTGGGCCTTGACCATCTCGTGCAGCTGTTTGTCAGTGTGCTACTGGAGCACCAGATACTGCTGTATTCATCAGGTATGTTCACAGTACAGAGATGGGTGCTTTGTCAGTGTGCTACTGGGGCATCAGATACTGCTGTATTCATCAGGTATGTTCACAGTACAGAGATAGGGGCTTTGTTTGTCAGTGTGCTACTGGAGCATCAGATACTGCTGTATTCATCAGGTATGTTCACAGTGCAGAGATGGGGGCTTTGTTTGTCAGTGTGCTACTGGAGCATCAGATACTGCTGCATTCATCAGGTATGTTCACAGTGCAGAGATGGGGGCTTTGTTTGTCAGTGTGCTACTGGAGCATCAGATACTGCTGTATTCATCAGGTATGTTCACAGTGCAGGTATGGAGGTTTGTTTGTCAGTGTCCTACTGGAGCATCAGATACTGCTGTATTCATCAGGTATGTTGAAAGTGCAGGTATGGAGCTTTGTTTGTCAGTGTGCTTCTGGAGCAACAGATACTGCTGTATTCATTAGGTATGTTGACCGTGCAGGTATGGAGTTTTGTTTGTCAGTGTACTACTGGAGCACCAGATACTGCCGTATTCATTAGGTATGTTCACAGTGCAGAGATGGGAGCTTTGTTTGTCAGTGTGCTACTGAAGCATCAGATACTGCTGTTTTCATCAGGTATGTTGACTGTGCAGGTATGGAGCTTTGTTTGTCAGTGTGCTACTGGAGCACCAGATACTGCTGTATTCATCAGGTATGTTCACAGTACAGAGATGGGGGCTTTGTTTGTCAGTGTGCTACTGGAGCACCAGATACTGCTGTATTCATCAGGTATGTTCACAGTGCAGGTATGGAGCTTTGTTTGTCAGTGTGCTACTGGAGCACCAGATACTGCTGTATTCATCAGGTATTTTCACAGTGCAGGTATGGAGCTTTGTTTGTCAGTGTCCTACCGGAGCACCAGATACTGCTGTATTCATCAGGTATGTTGACAGTGCAGAGATGGGGGCTTTGTTAGTCAGTGTACTACTGGAGCACCAGATACTGCTGTATTCATCAGGTAAGTTCACAGTGCAGAGATGGGGGCTTTGTTCGTCAGTGTGCTACTGGAGCACCAGATACTGCTGTATTCATCAGGTATGTTGACAGTGCAGAGATGGGAGCTTTGTTTGTAAGTGTTCTACTGGAGCACCAGATACTGCTGTATTCATCAGGTAAGTTCACAGTGCAGAGATGGGGGCTTTGTTCGTCAGTGTGCTACTGGAGCACCCGATACTGCTGTATTCATCAGGTATGTTGAGAGTGCAGAGATGGGGGCTTTGTTGGTCAGTGTGCTACTGGAGCACCAGATACTGCTGTATTCATCAGGTATGTTGAAAGTGCAGGTATGGAGCTTTGTTTGTCTGTGCTACTGGAGCACCAGATACTGCTGTATTCATCAGGTATGTTGACAGTGCAGGAATGGAGCTTTGTTTGTCAGTGTCCTACTGGAGCACCAGTGTCCTACTGGAGCACCAGATACTGCTGTATTCATCAGGTATGTTCACAGTGCAGGGATGGAGCTTTGTTTGTCAGTGTGCTACTGGAGCACCAGATACTGCTGTATTCATCAGGTATGTTCACAGTGCAGGAATGGAGCTTTGTTTGTCAGTGTGCTACTGGAGCACCAGATACTGCTGTATTCATAAGGTATGTTCACAGTGCAGGAATGGAGCTTTGTTTGTCAGTGTGCTACTGGAGCATCAGATACTGCTGTATTCATCAGATATGTTGACAGTGCAGAGATGGGGGTATTGTTCGTCAGTGTGCTATTGGAGCACCAGATACTGCTGTATTCATCAGGTATGTTGACAGTGCAGGTATGGAGCTTTGTTTGTAAGTGTCCTACTGGAGCACCAGATACTGCTGTATTCATCAGGTATGTTGACAGTGCAGGTATGGAGCTTTGTTTGTCAGTGTGCTACTGGAGCACCAGATACTGCTGTATTCATCAGGTATGTTCACAGTGCAGAGATGGGGGCTTTGTTTGTCAGTGTCCTACTGGAGCGCCAGATACTGCTGTATTCATCAGATATGTTGACAGTGCAGGAATGGAGCTTTGTTTGTCAGTGTCCTACTGGAGCGCCAGATACTGCTGTATTCATCAGGTATGTTGACAATGCAGGTATGGAGGTTTGTTTGTCAGTGTCCTACTGGAGCACCAGATACTGCTGTATTCATCAGGTATGTTCACAGTGCAGGTATGGAGCTTTGTTTGTCAGTGTGCTACTGGAGCACCAGATACTGCTGTATTCATCAGGTATGTTGACAGTGCAGGTATGGAGCATTGTTTGTCAGTGCGCTACTATTGATGGAAATCAGAAGTGTTGCTCTTGAATAATATTGAATAACTTGATACATTCAGCAAAAGCTGATGTGAACCAAATGTTATGGAGTAAAGTCAAGTGCAACGTTAAAAAGGCACATGATAAGGTGTAGAGAGCAGATTTTTGTTTTAAACATGAAAATCAATGAAATTCAAGCAGATTTACAATTGTGAAATTACTGTAACTGTGAGAATGAATTTCTTGCCAGACAGGCGATCTAAGACAAAGTTAAACTTATTATGTGTCAAATATTATTTCAACTGGCAACATGTAAAAATGTGTCTGATAAGAACAAGCTGGAAAGCAAATATTTATATCTTCAGGGGTGTGTTTTTTTTTCTACTTTCAGCTGATTTCATCTCTCTCAATTTCAAACAAAGTTTACAAATAGTTCTTAACTTTGCTGGGTCTATGAAGAAATGACGAGTTTATTTGAACCTTGTAAAGGGGGTAGGGCATTTTCCTCCCCTTAGGTGGTTCTTTTATCACACACCTGATTATCTTGTATTATATCAGTGATTCTTTGTTTCAGACTATCACCGCCTGATGCTGGTCTCTGAGAGCATAGTGACGCTGGTGTTCCCGTTCACATGGCAGCACGTGTATGTGCCCATCCTGCCAGCGTCCCTCCAGCACTTTCTTGATGCCCCGGTCCCCTACATCATGGGGCTGCACCATGCAGAGGATGACACCTCCAAACCACACCTGCCTAATGAGGTATCGCCGGATATTGTACTGGACATTGCACAATATTATAATGATTGTTTTCTTTTTCAAATGTGATGTGTGATCAACTTATTATTTGTTACTTTAGGGTTGTGTCAATGTGTTACACTGGTGTATCTGCTTTAAGATGTCCATCAAATACTACGTTTTTACACTCATCCATTTTTGTGCGTCTTTATTTCCAGGCAAACCTATGTTTTGTTGACATTGACAACAACAGTGTCCAAGTAGCAGAGGACTTGCCAACATTTCCCTTTGAGCAAGAGCTAAAGGAAGAGTTGTACCAAGCCATTGTGAGCAGCAAAGAACACATGCTGAAAGAGACGTTCACAGATTCTGTGATATCTAGTCCAAAGAGGAAACCAACTCCGCGGCGACTGACAAATCTGGAGCCAGAACCAGGCATGAGGAAGATTCACAGCACATCAGGATTGGAGAAGATGGAGATATTACAACAGAGTGAGGCTTGGTCCAAGATCTCCGCACTTGCCAAGAAAACTGGGGTGTGGAATAAAGATTTTGGGGATCTGGAGGCAGAAATGTCACCGAAAATTGCCAAAGAAGAAATCTCGAAAGAGAAGTTTATAGAACTGGACAAAATGTTGCCCAGGGAACTTGAGGAATTAAAGTTCAACAACTCGATTCGTGAAATTTTCTTAAACAGATTCGTGAACATGTTCTGTTGGTATGAGGAATTTGTGATTATGAATTCCCAGGACCTTGACTCGTGGTTGAGTAGTCGAGAGACGATGCAGAACTTTGACAAGGCGTCTTTCCTGAGTGACCAGGCCGAGAGTTACCTCCCTTTTCTCAGCCCGTTCCTGGAGACGCAGATGTTCGCTACATTGATCGACAACAAAATCATTGCCAATTGGGAGGAGGCCGACCTCAACTTGAAAGTGTTCGAGAGCCGTGTCAAGTTGCTCAAAGAGGGACTCGAGATTTCATCACAACGATCTCAAACTTACGTTAATTGCTCAAAAATCAAAGAAACTGGTACGTGTTTTTGTTTGAGCTGTCTTTCACTTATGTGAATATTAACTCTTATAAAAAATGAAACACATTTTGTTTACTATCTTAAAATTGTTATCATTCATTTCACAAAAGAAATGCTGTGTTTAATTTCCTTTTAAAGTCACTTCATATATTTATATATATTTATTTTTTAATTTCAGTCCTATTTATTTTGTGTATGTTTCTACTTTAGAAATGTTGATTGACAAGCGTTCCAATTACATGGACTACACGGGGAAGAAGCCAGGTCTTCCAGAGGATGTACAGCTACCTGCCCCCCTTGAGATAGGGATGTTCCCCATCCTGGACAAGAACATACTCAACTCTGAAGAAAATATTAAGTATGGGTTTCAAAGAAATGTCTTGGTTCATCAAAGGCATGTAAATAGCACAGAGAGAAGCCTGACTAGTTATGAGAAATGTTAATTAAATATGTTTATCAATTGATTTAATCCTTATAATGAGTCTTCATTAGGCTTAAACAAAACCTTATTTGTTTCTGGTAATATGCCTATATAATTATGGGTTGGTAAATGGGGTTTTTATGGAATGTTATTTATTGAAGACAACACTTGAATTTACCATATTAATAAAAGTATTTGTAAATTAGTATGTCTCTATTTGTTGAGTTACATTTATGTCAAATTTAATACAACCACACCTCAGATCCTCTGTAATGCAATCTGTTATTTCGCTAACCATTTTTGTCCAATATACTGCGAATCTATGGTGGATCATATTTTTTCACACACTTTAATTTTCTTTCTATAATCCGATTGGATCAACTTTAGAGCAGTGATCTATAGGATTATGGGTAAAATAACTTTTTGTGTTACAGACATATTGTTTAATTGGTCGGAAAAAAAATTAATTTACATTTCATTTATCAGTAATGCCCCGTTTGTTTCAGACCCAAGATGAAGGACAGTGCCAAGTGGCGGCGGAAAGATCGTCTGCTGCAGCAGTCAGAACATCTCAAACTGAACTCTAGGCAGCGAGAGGTAAAATGAACCCAAAACTGATATAAACAGCGAGAGTATTAACGTTGATTTATTTTAAATATTAATGTGAATTTCATTTGTTCTGACATAATATCCATAAATTGGTTTGTGTATTATGTGGCGTTATTTACATTGAGGATTAATTTACGAATTAAGATTTGTAGTTGTTATAACATAGTTTTAAACTGATCTTTTCACGGTTTGGTAAATTGACAAAATTGAAAAAAGTTGTTTCAAATTCGCAAATTTTGGGTTTAGTTATGATATTTGTGAGGAAACAGTATTACTGAACATTTACCATGGTCTAATATAGCCATTATATGCATCTTTTGACGATTTAAAAACCTAAAAATTATAAAGCGTTGCAACGCAAAATGATTGAATAATTTGGAGAGTTCTGTTGTTGTCGTTTAAATTTGTGAAACTACGAAGATTGCTTATATAAGGTATAAAATACGCATCTTATGTATGCTTGGCAGGATAGCTCAGTTGGCTAATGCGTTTTTACTTCAGGATTCCGGGGGTCACTGGTTCGAGCCCTGCTGCGGGCTACTTTTTTTTCCTTTTTTAAATTTTATTTATGATTTTTTACTGGAGCTCTTAAAATTTAATGTTTACATTTATCAATATAAAGCATTTAATGACAAACTTCAAAACATGCCAAAATCTGTGAAAAGGCCCCTTCAATAGACTGCTTGACCTTAATAGTTTTGTAGTTGAAGACTGGTTGTGATGCATGAATGTATTTTGTATGTTTTGAAGTGTTTATGTTATTTATTTTATGTTTTGGTGTTTAGTTGTCCCTTTTGGGATCTGTTGCAAAGCAAACCTGGCTTGTAAGTGGAGAGCATGCATTTCTTGCATTTAATGGGTCATATCATGTATGTTACAAATGCAGAGACAAACTTTCAAAATATTACATTTCTTATATGACATTATAACAACTAGCGAATAAAACAAGTTGTTGGGAATATTGTGCATTACAGGGCTTTAAGTCAATATACATGTTTATTTGGAAATGTCAATTTTCAACCAGTTGTTCATATTATGTATAAATCCAGCTAATAAGACTTGGTCATTGTGGACATGAAGGAATTCAGCCTCAAACAGGTGGCTGCTTGGTCAATAACTTCAATTTGGATTGACCAATCTTGATGAATTTTAGGATACAGCAAGCTTTTATGGAGACCTTGTTTGAAATTGTATTTAAGTTTGTCAGGAAAATGTTAAGGTCTCAATAACTTAAAATAAAACATGGCATATGCTAAATAACATAAGTTTGGATTGAGATATTGCCCTTAAATGTTATGTTAAGATAGCATACATTCATATCTAGCTTGGGATTGTTCTTGCCTATGGCCAAGTCATGGTCAAGGTCAGAGTTACTAAGAATACAACAATGGTTTCCTGTGAATATTGTGAGTTTTGGTATTGCACTGAAATTGGGTGTGTTGGATGCAAGACCTTGCATTGGAGATGAGTTGGGTTAATTTCAAGGTCACTGATACTAAAATTAAAAAGAGTTTCTGCTCAATTACTTTCATTTGGATGTAGATATTGTGCTGAAATCGTGTATGTTGGTACCTTGCATGTAGTTTTAATTGTGGATTGCATTTTGAATCAGTTGGATCAAGGTCACTGCTATTTCAAGTAAAGAAACTGCTTAGTTTGGATGGAGATATTACGCTGAACTGGTTGGTGAAGGTAGCTTACATTCAGTCCTATAGCTTGGGATGGCACAATTATTTAAATGGAATGGTAACTAAGCATGGTAAGCTGATATTGCCATGTTTTTTTGTAGAGGGTTGTTTTAACAGATTATTGAAAGAAATTGTGGAAATTCAGTTATATAAATAGTAGGGCTATTAAAATATAAT
Organism: Dreissena polymorpha; assembly: GCF_020536995.1. Lineage (NCBI taxonomy): Eukaryota > Metazoa > Mollusca > Bivalvia > Myida > Dreissenidae > Dreissena > Dreissena polymorpha. The sequence goes on along the minus strand of NC_068366.1, from coordinate 47,077,640 downwards.
CGGTTTGTATGAATATATTATTATTGGGGCTATTTGATTACTACAATAATTATAAGGACTGGATTATTTTATTTAAAAAAATAATTTTACTGTATTAAATTGACAGATGTTTGTATTTTTTGTCACAGTATGTAAAGACAGTGATGTTTTTTGAATCGGTATGTTGGATAATTTATAACTATTCAATCCCGCCCATATATGTGGTGTTGACTTTAATTTAGAGCTTTTTGAGTTTGTTGCTAATTTTGGAACATAACCAGCACAAAAAGAGCTTGCAATCTGATGGTATAATCATGGTGTGTTATTTTATGTGAAGATAACTCGGACTGTAGCGAGTCAAGACCCAGACACGTTCAGTTGCGACACAAACACAGACCACTCTGTGACACTGAGTGATGATGTAAACTATTTATTATCAATTCTCCATACCTCATTCCTGGATGCTACTCATTGCAACCTGTATCTTTTTCTCACTCGATAATCCTCATGGTATCATGACATTACAACAGTGCAGTCTTTGGCATTAAGTCTTACTTATTTAATACAAATGAACCTTGCTCTCGGAAAAGCTGGTGTTATGCATGTGTGTAATATGTTGTCCCAAATTAGCCTGTGCAGTCTGCAAAGGCTTATTAGGGACAACACTTTCTGCTTTTATCTATTCTTTGTTTCATGGAAGTCTCTTGGTGAAAATACCCAGTTAAGGCGGAAAGTGGCGTCCTGATTTGCTTTCTCAGACTGCAGTGGCTAATATGGGATGACACTTTACGCACATGCATTAAGTCACTCGGACTGCAGTGGCTAATATGGGACGACACTTTACGCACATGCATTAATCAGACTGCAGTGGCTAATATGGGACGACACTTTACGCACATGCATTAAGCCACTTGGACTGCAGTGGCTAATATGGGACAACACTTTACGCACATGCATTAAGCCACTCGGACTGCAGTGGCTAATATGGGACAACACTTTACGCACATGCATTAAGCCACTCGGACTGCAGTTGCTAATATGGGACGACACTTTACGCACATGCATTAATCAGACTGCAGTGGCTAATATGGGACGACACTTTACGCACATTCATTAAGCCACTTGGACTGCAGTGGCTAATATGGGACAACACTTTACGCACATGCATTAAGCCACTCGGACTGCAGTGGCTAATATTGGACGACACTTTACGCACATGCATTAATCAGACTGCAGTGGCTAATATGGGACGACACTTTACGCACATGCATTAAGCCACTTGGACTGCAGTGGCTTATATGGGACAACACTTTACGCACATGCATTAAGCCACTCGGACTGCAGTGGCTAATATGGGACAACACTTTATGCACATGCATTAAGCCACTCGGACTGCAGTGGCTAATATGGGACGACACTTTACGCACATGCATTAAGCCACTTGGACTGCAGTGGCTAATATGGGACGACACTTTACGCACATGCATTAAGCCACTTGGACTGCAGTGGCTAATATGAGACGACACTATACCCACATGCATTAAGCCACTTGGACTGCAGTGGCTAATATGGGACGACACTTTACGCACATGCATTAAGCCACTTTGTCTGAGAGGGAGGCTAAAATGTTTTATTTATGTTTGTGATTAATTTGACAAAGTTGGTATCTAATTGTGCACTTTTTTCATCTGTTACTTAAGTGTTTAACTTATTAATATGTGGAGGAAAAATAACTGGGTAGACTAATTGTCTAATGCACACATTTTATTAAAGTTGTAATCTTGTAACTCATTATCTTCCCACTTCCACATAATGTTAAAGGTATATTTCATTATGTTGTTGCATAAGTCATAAACATGTGTGTGTACCATTATGACTAGTATGATTGTGAGATTATTTGTGTTGCTCTAATATTCAATAAATACATGTATTGAGTTACCTTTTAAGCCTGTTCGACTGGAAACCAGGAATAACATATTAATAATTATTTCAAGTAAATTTGGCATGGCTTAACAGAATGGCTATATATATATATTACAATGGTGTGTATGTTTTTAATGCTGCATCATGACCTCATTAATGTTTCAAACAGTCCCCCATCTTAAAACTATAAGACATGAAACCTATGAGTATCCATAAAGTTAGGTTCCTACTTTCAAGACTCAGCAAGATTGACATTAAATTTTGAGTTGTCCTTAACAGATTTAATGACAATGAAACTCATATAACATATGTCAATTTTTTTCTGATCCACCTATTAAATGCTTGTTCTCCACCTGTTTGTCTGCTGAATTTCACAGTCACGCTCAATCTTCACCTAATCATCCCCCTCACCAACAACATTTTACAGCGCAGTGTACTGTTTCTACCAGCCCACTATGTGCATACACCTCACACCACTCAAGTGAACATAACCGTAGTATTTGCCTTCAAACCTTTCTAGGATTTTTATGTCCCCCACTATAGTAGTGGGGGACATATTGTTATTGCCCTGTCTGTTTGTTGGTCTGTTGGTTGGTTGGTTTGCGCCAACTTTAACATTTGCAATAACTTTTGCAATATTGAAGATAGCAACTTGATATTTGGCATGCATATGTATCTCATGGAGCTGCACATTTTTAGTGGTGAAAGGTCAAGGTCATCCTTCAAGGTCAAAGGTCAAATATATGGGTCAAATTCGCTCATTTAATGTACACTTTTGCAGTATTTCAATATTGAAGATAGCAACTTGATATTTGGCATGCATGTGTATCTCATGGAGCTGCACATTTTGAGTGGTGAAAGGTCAAGGTCATCCTTCAAGGTCAGAGGTCAAATATATGTGGCCCAAATGGCTTATTTTATGAAAACTTTTGCAATATTGAAGATAGCAACTTGATTTTTGGCATGCATGTGTATCTCATGGAGCTGCACATTTTGAGTGGTGAAAGGTCAAGGTCATCCTTCAAGGTCAAATATATGGGTCAAAATTGCTCATGTAATGTCACTTCTGCAATATTGAAGCTAGCAATTTTATATTTGAAATGCATGTGTATCTCATGGAGCTGCACATTTTGAGTGGTGAAGGGTCAAGGTCAAGGTCATCCTTCAAGGTCAAACGTCATATAGGGGGACATTGTGTTTCACAAACACATCTTGTAAGATATTGGAATACAGTACTTTAAGGAAGCCAGATTGACAGACATTATAATGACGGTTTGAGTAGTTTTTTTAGCTTATGAGTTAAGAGCTTTTACAAATACAAAGATAAATTCCTGTATCTCTCAATATTATCAGATTATGGTCTGTGTGTGTGCAATGAATTTATGATAGAATGTACATGCCCTTGTAAGCTCTAGGAGAATGTATTGAATTGCTCATTCAAACAGGGACCAGGGTCAATATAGCATGTTTGCCTCTTAGATTTCCCCCATCCTTCCATTGCGGTGAATGGTCCTATAATGAATGTATGGATTCAGATTTAATTTCTGTATTCATTCCACTCTATATCTTAGTATTCTTGTTATGTTTGAAGTCTTGTGCATCCGCATGTGTTGGAAGCAAAATGGACTGATCATTAGTATAAAAACAACTTTTGATGTTTTTCTCCATGAAGTTTTGTAAAGTATCTAGTAAGCTTTCCTTGCAATTGTTCAATTTAAATAGTATCAATTGAATTCTACTATGTGAATCAAATATGAATTTCTGAGGATATATTATTGAATATTACTGGACTTGTATTCACACAGCAAATTAATATTTTTTCTATTTTTGTGTGGTAAAAATAGTGCAGGATAAAATAACTTTACTGAGGCTTCAATGTTATTTGTAAAATTTCAGCAAAATACAAATATGTGAATACATGTAGAAAGTTAATACAATATAGTTAGAAAATTGCTTATGTTAAAATGTTCTGAAAAATACATAATATGTTGATCTGCAAACCAATCCTGTTTGTTGTGCAAAATCAGCACATTGTGTATCAATCACAATGTTTACAATCAGTTAACTGTAATAAAATTATGTTCTTATAAGATCAGAGCCATTGCATTCAGTCAGCAAATCCCATATTGCATAGTATGTTAGAATTGTGTATTTGTTTGCGGAACAAGTTAAATGTATCAGTAATATCCATTTTGAAGGAAATCAAATCTCTTTGATGATGAACAGGACGCATGCCTATAGTACTGTAATATTGTAAGTTAAAAAATGGAATTCTTCACACTATTCACATTATTTGTTCTGATCATAGTTTTATAGCCCACATTGCTTCACTTTTCATGTGCAAAAAATAAAATAAGTACTGATTATTATCGGAACACAAACACAATTTTTTTTAAATAAGATTTTTAAAAAGTACTTGAGGCTATATCATGTGCTGTGTTTGCAGAAGTTCCTTGCGGAGGCGCGTAGCAAGCTGGTGCAGCCTCGACTGACAGAGATGGCTGCTGGGGGTATGGAACAGACCAACTGGAAGTTTGTGGAAACTCTGCTCAAGGAATGCAAGACTAAAGTAAGCTTAGTCTCTCGTGCCTCTTCTAGCCATCAGTTCATTATGGTGGCTCTTCATGTTTTGTGGCGATTATTATTGGGATCACATTTAATCTTATTTCTCACATATAACAATTATTACGCTATGTCCATTGATTGTCATTGTGTGGTGTTAGGTGTTTCATGTCAACATTTAGCTGGTAACCACTCTACAGGTCACATTTTTCATCCATTCTTGATGACACCTGGTCAGAATGTTTATCTGGACAATATCTTGGACAAGATCAATCTGGGTCCTGTGCGTTTAAAAACTAGGTCACCGGGTCAAATATTAGAAAAAACATTTTACCTCTCTAGATCGTAGAAGCCACATTTATGACACAATTTAGATGAAACTTTGTCAGGATATTTTTTTGACAACAACAAGGCCAAGTTTGAATCTTGATCAGATGCGTCCAAAAACTTGATCAAATCTTTAAAATACTTTTGAAGACACATTCATGACTAAGTCTTGATGAAACTTGGTCATAATGTTTCTATTTACAATATGAAGGCCATTTGTAAATTCTGTTTCACACAAAATAGAGGTCTGTCTCGCTCCTGGTTTATTAGTCCCCTACCGGTTTCACCGGAGGGGACTTGTGGTTTGCGCTCTGTGTGTAGGTCAGTCCGTCAGTCTGTCACACTTTTCTGGATCCTGCGATTACTTTAATATTTTTTCATGAAACTTGGAACATGGATAGATGGCAATATGGACATTATGCACGTCATTTCATTTTGTTCATACGTCAAAAAATTATGGTTGCTATGGCAACAAATAGACTAGAAATACTGCTGAAAATGGTGTTTTTTCTGGATCCTGCGATAACTTTAGAAGTTTTTCATTTTTTTTGCATGAAACTTGAAATATGGATAGATGGCAATATGGACATTATGCACGTCATTTCATTTTGATCCTACGTCAAAAATTATGGTTGCTATGGCAACAAATATACTAGAAATACTGCTGAAAATGTTGTTTTTTTTCTTGATCCTGCGATGACTTTAAAAGTTCTTAATATTTTTTCATGAAACTTAAAACATGGATAGATGGCAATATGGACATTATGCACGTCATTTCATTTTGTTCCTACGTCAAAAATTCTGGTTGCTATGGCAACAAATAGACTAGAAATACTGCTGAAATGGTGTATTTTCCTGAATACTGCAATAACTTTAAAAGTTCTTCATATTTTTTCATGAAACTTGAAACATGGATAGATGGCAATATGGACATTATGCACGTCATTTCATTTTGTTCTTGCATCAAAAATTCTGGTTGCTATGGCAACAAATAGACTAGAAATACTGCTGAAAATGGTGTTTATTTCTGGATCCTGCAATAACTTTAAAAGTTCTTCATATTTTTTCATGAAACTTGAAACATGGATAGATGGCAATATGGACATTATGCACGTCATTTCATGTTGTTCCTACGTCAAAAATTCTGGTTGCTATGGCAACAAATATAACAAATAGAAAAAAATTCAGACAATGGTGGAATTTCTGACAATGGTGGAAACCGGTAGGGGACATATATTGCTTGACAATAGTCTTGTTCAAACCTGTTTCAGCTTGTTGTCCCCTACCGGTTTCACGAGAGGGGACTTATGGTTTGCGCTCCCTCTGTCAGTCTGTCTGTCAGTCTGTCCGTCCCACTTTTCTGGATCCTGGGATAACTTTACAAGTTCTTAATATTTTTTCATGAAACTTGAAACATGGATAGATGGCAATATGGACATTATGCACGTCATTTCATTTTGTTCCTACGTCAACAATTCTGATTGCTATGGCAACAAATAGACCAGAAATACTGCTGAAAATGGTGGTTTTCTGGATCCTATGATAACTTTAAAAGTTCTTGATATTTTTTCATGAAACTTGAAACATGGATAGATGGCAATAAGGACATTATGCACATCATTTCATTTTGTTCCTATGTCAAAAATTCTGGTTTCTATGGCAACAAATTAAAAATAAATTCTAACAATGGTGGAATTTCTGACAATGGTGGAGTCGGTAGGGGACCATATTGCTTGGCAATCTCTTTGTTTTGCCTGTTTCATAGTATGCTGAGTTTTTTCCCCCAATCTACCTACCTGTTGTGGTTCCCTGTTTCAGACAAAGCGTATGTTGGTTGAGAAGATGGGCCAGGAGGCGGTAGAGCTGGGCCACAGTGAGGGCAACATCACAGGTGTGGAGGAGAACACGCTGATAGCCAGCCTGTGTGACCTGCTGGAGAGGATCTGGAGTCATGGGTTGCAGACCAAGAAGGTACAGGCTACATGCCTTCTTTTAATTCCATTTGTAAGATCACTTTTAACAGAATTCTTCAATTCCATTTTTGAGGGGATGATACCATGAAGGTTTAAAATGTCTCTGGGATGTACTTACAGGGCAAGTCTGCACTGTGGTCTCACCTACTGAACTATGTGGAGTCGGATGAAAGCAGTAACGGCAAGTCTACTAACACTAGTCCTCTGTCACCAGGTATGTACAGATCAAATTTGGGTGTGGGCATGTATTCATCAACCCATTGTTAGACTTGACAATAAATAATAGACGTAAACTTTACAAAACACAATTACTTTTCAAATATGCAGATTTTAAATTAATCAATGTGATAGAGAAGAGGAATTTCAAGAAATGTTCTTCACACTGAAGTCTACAAAAGGATTGGTTAATACTGACCTAGAAACCTAATCAAGTTTACAAAACAATCAAATAGGATGATTAAATAAATGCTATCTTATAAATAAAAAGGTTCTATAACCTTTGTGTACATTTATAAGTGCTGTTTCGATATCGATGTAATATCACTAGTTTGCTAACAATTTATGTTTCTAGTGGCATCTAGACTAAAGCTGGTTCCCATTTGAATGTTTCAGTGCAGTTCTAAATGTTAACAGATTATAGTTTAAAAAGTTTGTTTTTTTAGTTTTCTTTAGAAAACTGGTAAAATAAGATTTTTGAAGTGAAATGGTAATACTGTCTACTTTTCATTCTAAAATTATAATTTTGCACCACTATTGAATTTTTAAAAAGTGCACATAATTAAATCCAATAAAATGTCACATTACCGTGTCCTCTGGTACACCAAAGTGGTTTGTGGTGCAGCAGTGAGTCTAGGTGATACCCAGCAGTACAGCTGTATGACGGCTAGCTCTCCCCTGGGTAGGTTGTGTTGTGGACATGAGTCCTGCACCACCGTCATCCTGTACAGTGTTGAACTTCATCATAGCGCACATCTGAGGTCTCAACATCTGTTGAATAACTAGAGGAACTGTCAGACTTTTGCTGACAGAACATGTGTACTTGAGGATCAAATAGAATATTTATTCATCTTTGTATGAACTATTAGAAAATGATCCCTAATAAAAGCTGTGATATCATGCATTCGGAATGCAGAGTTTAAGTAAAATCACATAATGTTTGAAGTATTTTACCATAATTCAGTCACAAGAATCTGTCGTAATATACCATGTAGTTGTATTCTATGGCATAAACTTGGTCAGAAACTGTCTAAAACTAGGTCACCAGGTCAACTTTTGACTACAACTGGTTTACCTCCCATTGAGTTCAAGGCCATCATGGCCCTCTTGTTGAAAAACTGATATCTACATTGACACCATGTTGCTGTTCCAATTGGAAGAGATCCCCTGTTAATGGTTTTCCTTTCTGTATTTAACAAACAGTAGTACACCTCATAGTTGGCATCAGATCTTTTGACCTCAGTTCATTCATTGTTTTCCTGAACAGTTAGTCTTATGTTCATTAAGCTTAAGTTGCCCTTGTTATGTCATTTTTATATAAACCATATTACCAGTAAACTATATGTTCTTTTTAAGTTGATAGTTTTTTTATTATGTAATTTGTATTCAATATATTTAATTGAATCTTTATTTTTATGCCCCGGTAGGGTGGCATATAGCAGTTGAACTGTCAGTCCCTTTGTCTGTCGGTCCCTCCGTCTGTCCGGTCCGGTCCGTCCTGTCCGTCCATCCATCTGAAAACTTTAACATTGGCCATAACTTTTGCAATATTGAATATAGGAACTTGATATTTGGCATGCATGTGAATCTTATGAAGCTGCACATTTTGAGTGGTGAAAGGTCAAGGTCATCCTTCACGGTCAAAAGTCAACAAATACAATCCAAGGGAAGTAATAAGCTTTAAAAGGGAGATAATTTCTAAACCTGCCAAATGATATATTGAAATTTTATTTCAAAGCGGCGCAATAGGGGGCATTGTGTTTCTGACAAACACATCTCTTGTTTGTATACTAATTTGCAATCGATTGATGTGCTTAAGCAACATTAAATTTATTTGTTGTCCTGTTAATGCCTACTTTCGTATGATGTTTTATGGTGTTGACTATAGTTCATTACTTTAAATGGATTTCATTCTGCTTCACGTTCTTTTATATTGTTTAGCCTTTCACCACTCAGTATTCCATTAATATGCATAAAATTGTTAGGTGTTGTCCATTTTGAAATGGTGTCATTTGAACAATGAACATCCTCGATCTCAAATCAGAATTAAGGAAATAATTTTGTTAAGTCCAGTTACAATGTCTAATAATTATTGTCAGATTGTGCCCTTAGGATGTTATGACATTCAGAATTTATAATACAATATTTTCATTGTTAGTCATGCTAACTCTAGAACATATTTATCAGTCATAATTAAGTGCTCTGTATTTAGCCCCCTAGACAAATCTAGAACAGATCAGTCTTGGTCACATGATAATTTTCACACAACTGATCAGTTTATACCTTATACAAAACTTAATTCCTGAACTTTGACTGCATGTCCAACTGATTTTTGACCCAGTTTTGACACCGACCAGTCTGCAATCGCAGAAAGGAATGCGGAGAAGTCGGTCCCTCGCTGATTTAAACAGTTCTCTCACGGACATATATGCCACACTGTGTAGTAAGTGAGAGCAGTGTGTGTACACAAAGACATGTAGACATGTAGACACTTAACACACTGTACTTTTTTTTTTATAGCTGACCAATTATATGCAATTTTGCCAGTTAAGATTTGTTATACATGAAATGAAATAATTGCCAAAATTTCTTAAGTTTCCTTGTAATTTTTTTGATTTCCAGTATATACATAAACTTTTAGCTATTACTATAACAATTGAGGATACTTTATAATATAGTAAATAGGATTGAAATGCTGTCTTTAAGGTTTAGTGACAACAAAACATTTAACTATATTTGCATATAGTGGGTCTGAACTAACCTTGGTTTCAGTGAATTGACCTACACCTTGGTTTGCAGTGGTTTTACTGTAGCTGTTCCTATGTTATCCACTTCTTGCAATGGTGTGCTGTACCTATGTAACCCAGACTTACTGTCTCTTACACACTGGACTGGTCTGGCACCCTTGGATGCAGTTGTTCCTTAGTTGACTTGTATTGGTTTTCGCATGTCAGAATCATCATGAACAATTTACCTTTCATTCTCCATATTATTGTGGAGAGAATCTTTAAATTTAAACCTTGAATTGAAAGGGTAACTTTTTGCACTGCAAGAATTGTCCTTTTTTAGATTTACTCATTTTTTAAACAGAGAATAAATGTGTAATAAAACAGTTTAGTTTAGATTTATATTATTCTATAAAATGTTTTTATAAATCTTATTAATATACATGTACATGTATTAACTTTTATGATATTAGTGCATTTATAACATTACTAATTACTATTATACGTCAACTATTTATCAGTAGTTCTTATCTATAGTATTTTATATTACTTTTTATTCCCTCCTTCGAGGAAGAGGGGGTATATTGTTTTGCACATGTCGGTCCGTCGGTCGGTCCGTTGGTCGGTCCGTCCACCAAATGGTTTTCGGATGATAACTCAAGAATGCTTAGGCCTAGGATAATGAAACTTCATAGGTACATTGATCATGACTGGGAGATGACCCCTATTGACTTTCAGGTCACCAGGTCAAAGATCAAGGTCGCAGTGACCTGAAGCAGTAAAATGGTTTCTAACGTATTCACACAATGGCTGCCACTACAACTGACAGTCCATTTGGGGTCATGCGTGTTTTACAAACAGCCCTTGTTTACTGTAGGTGAAGTTTTATGTCTTTTGTCATTTACCAGGATTTCTTTAGAGATTTCCACCTTAAAGCTGCTTGTACCAAGATTTTCATGATTGAAGTAAATAATAAAAATAATTTAGTCATTTTGTACTTCAGAATGTAAAACGTTTTAACGGCTGCATGACACTCATAAGTTCATTCATATTCCATGATCATTTCTTAACCAAAATACCCATGGATATCTTTGATAAACCATTTGGGAACACGGTTCTGGTGGACTGGTGAACAAGTAGCTTTAATATCATGACTTGGTACAAAAATACTAATCTGTTTGACTCTTTGTCTTCTCGCAGCCTTGGCTTGGTGTATTCTGCGTAAGAGATACCAAAGTAGGTCTGGATTTGTGTCAAGGTCACTTTCTCTTTTTGTTTTTTTGGCAACAAATGTTTGTGTTTGTTTTAAATGTGTTACTTAATACATGTGTATATTAAGTACCATTTTGGGAAGGTTTGAAGTATAAAACTAGTGATTGTCCTTTACATAAATCTGCTTGTTCACTTTATATCTGACATTTAAATACCAGAGTAAGATCATCATGTAGATGGTAATGGGGAAGCATTTTATACAGTTTTAATAGTATACATTGGTATTTCACAAAAATGGTATAGTTTACCAATCTTAACCTGGCACTGACCTTTATGCATGAATACTTTAAAGTACTGTAAGGAAGGATCAAGTATATAGTGTCAGTACTGTAAGCGATTTTAATCGATTGAAGGACACCACAGTGATTATACTGTTGCAGTCTCATTAATCTCGTGCAAAACGTACATGAATAAAACCGAATGTAAATATAGGTCGCAATCCTTGCTTAACCCTTTCCCACTTAAAAGCAAAGTGAAAATAGCTATGTACAAACAGCATTAAACCAGAACAGCCTGCGAGTAACTCACAGCCTGTTCAGGTTTTATGATGTTTGCTGCTCATCAGTATCCAAGGGTTGGAATTGAAGCCTTTAAAACTTGAATCTAGTAAGAAAGTTCTTTAATTAAATGTAACTCTCTGAGGGACTACAAGGGCATACAAATACATATCTAAGTGGTACAGGGTTAAAATGTATGATAATTGAGATCAACAGTGCCAGGTAAATGCTGTCATTTTAAGCCATTAAAATGTTGAATTTATGTCATGTAAATGAAACATATAACCCACAGGTGAACAAGCAGCTTTTACCTGTTGTATTCTTTCCAGTGGTTAATTGTGCTGTTACATTACGCTTAGACACAGAAATAACATGTTATATATTTTGCAAGCTTTAATGCATTGAAGATTTTGTTGGTTTGGTAGATATTTTATTTCAATTCATTAGTGATGAGATAAAATAATATTCTAAATATAGTTTATATATTTTATGTGATAACAAGTGAATACCAAATCTTTTTTTTCTCTAAAAATAACAGATTTTCTGAAATTTTCATATGAATGTACATTTTCATTGTATATTTTTTCTATTTTAACATTACAGTTTTCCTTATGGAACAGTGAATATACATAATCTGAAATACTTACTGTCACATCATTAGTATGAAACAGTTTTGTGCTTACTGCATATCATCAAAAATGTTCACATGGGAACAAAATGATCTGTGAACTGTACTTAGCCAACCATTATAGAATATCAGTATAACTTCAGATGAATTTCTTTGAGAAATACTGTATTTCACTGTTCCTCCTTACCACCAAGTTGCATGCTGTAGGATCAAACTAAAATTTTTTGTCATCTATGTTATGTGTTCACACTATTATTTAAATACATGGCTACTGGAGCAGCATGTTTCTCAGAAACAATTGACATAAAATTGTTATCAGGTGATCAATATTTTTGGGACCTGGCTCAAAGCCACACAATTAAAAAATCTCAACTAATGTCATATTTAAGTGAAAATGTATTACCTTAATACATTTTATTTGAAATATGGTAAAATAAGAAACAACTTTTGAATCATTTCTTAGGTTTCCCCTAGTATCTTTGTGCATATGACCCCTAGTTATATTTCAAATTGGTCTGTTAGTTGATAATAGTGTAGGTTTTCTCTGTTTTAGTTGCTGTGTGTTTGTAACATATACCGTAGACAGTTGCAGAATTCAATATGAAGCTTCCTGTATAATATATTGTGGTATTATTGTACTGTGTACATTTAAAAAGAAAATTATTGCGAGCATTATATTTTAATCTTTTATTTTTCATGTTAATAATGGAACAAATGTCAAATATTCATTCAAAAAGATGTAAACAAATAAACTTACCTTAAACAGTTGTGTCATTTTATTTTCTTCTAAAGAAAAGGTGTTACAATATTTAGCATACTGTGTGTAGCAGTATAGGATAGTTTATAGCTTTATATCAGAGTGTGTAAAGATCATTTCATAAACAATGCTCCATAGTGTTGATTTGCTGTCAATTAAGGGTAAGGGATGTTTTGTTTAGTGCTTGGACATATTGTGTAAATATTGGGAGCGATTGATAAGGAATGTTTGTGCATTTGAAGACCTGTCTTCCAACTTGGCGCTGCCAGGGGAAGGGGAAAAGACTGCACGTCGGGGCCATCGCCGGACTGGGAGCAGGGGTCACATAGAGTTACCTTCCTTGAAACCACTGCCAAAAACACTGGCCTGTGATATGAGGTATAGGAGTTATTGAGAGCATGTTTTACCCAGCCAAATGGTGTTGGAATATTGAAATATTGTCTGTATTCCATCATTTTTAAGCTCGGTTGATGAAACTCTGTATGTGTGATAGAGGGCTGCATGGGGAATATGCCTTTTATTTCAGTATTTTCGTCAGATAAAAAATGTGGTTGCTATGGTTACAGAAATAAAGGAAAACTAAAATGTTGATCCTGCAACATCCCTTTAAGTACTTGTGATTGGTACATGAAGGCCATGTGGGGTATATGCATGTTATTTCAATTTTTTCATCAAACATTAACTATGGCTGCTGTAGCTACAAAAATAAGTAAACACTTAAAACCGTGTTCTGTGATAACCCAAAAAGTACTTAAGCTAGGATAATAAAATTCTTACTCTGACAGCACTAATCTGGTAGCAGACTGCCATTTTGTTTTTGACAAAGCTCTTGATTTTCTAAAAAAGGAAATTGCAAATTCTTATTGTCCCATTTAGACAACAATGCACCTGTGGAGGGAGTTACACTTTCGCTGAAACCTTATTGTGAGGTTTTGCTGTTGTAATATAATATCTTTAATGAAGTAATAAAAGTATTTGTTTTGGGTGTGAAGTTATCTTAATAAAAAGAAATTAGTACTTCTCAAGTTGAACCATATCTTTTTTAGATGAAATATATTTGTGTTGCTTTTCGCAAGAGAGAAAAAAATCATGTTTAACCGCATATGTTTATGTGATATTTCCCATCATTTCTTGCCATTGTAGAAGGGTTCAGGAAATGAGCGACATCAAGACGGACGTGGGATGTGCACGAGCCTGGGTGAGACTCGCCCTCGAGAAGAAGATGCTCTCCACACACCTGAAGGAACTACTCTCTGACTCATACATTCTAAGGTAAGATGCTATCCACACACCTGAAGGAACTACTCTCTGACTCATACATTCTTAGGTTAGATGCTCTCCACACACCTGAAGGAACTACTCTCTGACTAATACATTCTCAGGTAAGATGCTATCCACACACCTGAAGCAACTACTCTCTGACTCATACATTCTTAGGTTAGATGCTCTCCACACACCTGAAGGAACTACTCTCTGACTCATACATTCTCAGGTTGCACACAGTTTCATATTTCAACCCGAGGAGCTTTTATCTGCTTTCCTGTGGTAAAGATAATACTGTGCTATTGCAAGACATTATCATACAGAGAATAAATGAAAGAAAGGTGTTATGCTGTGCATTGTTAAGCTGATTTTCATAAATAAAACAACTAGTAAAAGCATAACTAAATATTAGCTTCTCCCTGCCCTTTGCATTACTTTACGTAGCTATGAAACTAGGCGAGATGGTGTAATGGCTGTCCAGAAAGCATTGTGGTTGGTACACATTACCTTAAGTATTGATGAAACTAGGCAAGATGTTGTTATGGCTGTCCAGAAAGCATTGTGGTTGGTACACATTATCTTAAGTACTGACGGAACTAGGCATGATGGTGTTATGGCTGTCCAGAAAGTATTGTAGTTGTTACACATTTCCTTAAGTACTGATGGAACTAGGCAAGATGGTGTAATGGCTGTCCAGAAAGCATTGTAGTTGTTACACATTTCCTTAAGTATTGATGAAACTAGGCAAGATGGTGTTATGGCTGTCCAGAAAGGATTGTGGTCGGTTCACATTACCTTAAGTACTGATGAAACTAGGCAAGATGGTGTAATGGCTGTCCAGAAAGCATTGTGGTCGGTACACATTACCTTAAGTACTGATGGAACTAGGCAAGATGGTGTAATGGCTGTCCAGAAAGCATTGTGGTTGGTACACATTACCTTAAGTACTGATGGAACTAGGCATGATGGTGTTATGGCTGTCCAGAAAGTATTGTAGTTGTTACACATTTCCTTAAGTACTGATGGAACTAGGCAAGATGGTGTAATTGCTGTCCAGAAAGCATTGTGGTTGGTACACATTACCTTAAGTACTGATGGAACTAGGCAAGATGGTGTAATGGCTGTCCAGAAAGCATTGTGGTTGGTACACATTACCTTAAGTATTGATGAAACTAGGCAAGATGGTGTTATGGCTGTCCAGAAAGCATTGTGGTTGGTTCACATTACCTTAAGTACTGATGGAACTAGGCAAGATGGTGTAATGGCTGTCCAGAAAGCATTGTGGTCGGTACACATTACCTTAAGTACTGATGGAACTAGGCAAGATGGTGTAATGGCTGTCCAGAAAGCATTGTGGTCGGTACACATTACCTTAAGTATTGATGAAACTAGGCAAGATGGTGTAATGGCTGTCCAGAAAGCATTGTGGTCGGTTCACATTACCTTAAGTACTGATGGAACTAGGCAAGATGGTGTAATGGCTGTCCAGAAAGCATTGTGGTCGGTACACATTACCTTAAGTACTGATGGAACTACGCAAGATGGTGTAATGGCTGTCCAGAAAGCATTGTGGTTGGTACACATTACCTTAAGTACTGATTGAACTAGGCAAGATGGTGTTATGGCTGTCCAGAAAGTATTGTAGTTGTTACACATTTCCTTAAGTACTGATGGAACAAGGCAAGATGGTGTAATGGCTGTCCAGAAAGCATTGTAGTTGGTACACATTACCTTAAGTTCTGATAGAACTAGGCAAGATGGTGTAATGGCTGTCCAGAAAGCATTGTGGTCGGTACACATTACCTTAAGTACTGATGGAACTACGCAAGATGGTGTAATGGCTGTCCAGAAAGCATTGTGGTCTGTACACATTACCTTATGTACTGATGGAACTAGGCAAGATGGTGCTATGGCTGTCCAGAAAGCATTGTGGTCGGTACACATTACCTTAAGTATTGATAGAACTGGGCGAGATGGTGTAATGGCTGTCCAGAAAGCATTGTGGTCGGTACACATTACCTTAAGTACTGATGGAACTAGGCGAGATGGTGTAATGGCTGTCCAGAAAGCATTTTAGTTGGTACACATTACCTTAAGTTCTGATAGAACTAGGAAAGATGGTAAAATGGCTATCCAGAAAGCATTGTGGTCAGTACACATTTCCTAAAGTACTAATGGAACTAGGCAAGATGGTGTAATGGCTGTCCAGAAAGCATTGTGGTCGGTTCACATTACCTTAAGTACTGATGGAACTAGGCGAGATGGTGTAATGGCTGTCCAGAAAGCATTGTGGTCGGTACACATTACCTTAAGTACTGATGGAACTAGGCAAGATGGTGCTATGGCTGTCCAAAAAGCATTGTGGTCGGTACACATTACCTTAATTATTGATGGAACTAGGCAAGATGGTGTAATGGCTGTCCAGAAAGCATTGTGGTCGGTACACATTGCCTTAAGTACTGATGGAACTAGGCGAGATGGTGTAATGACTGTCCAGAAAGCATTGTGGTTGGTAGACATTACCTTTAGTACTGATGGAACTAAGCAAGATGGTGTTTTGGCTTCCAGAAAGCATTGTGGTCGGTACACATTACCTTAAGTACTGATGGAACTAGGCAAGATGGTGCTATGGCTGTCCAGAAAGCATTGTGGGCAGTACACATTACCTTAAGTATTGATGGAACTAGGCAAGATGGTGTAATGGCTGTCCAGAAAGCAATGTGGTCGGTACACATTGCCTTAAGTACTAATGGAACTAGGCGAGATGGTGTAATGACTGTCCAGAAAGCATTGTGGTCGGTTCACATTACCTTAAGTACTGATGGAACTAGGCAAGATGGTGTAATGGCTGTCCAGAAAGCATTGTAGTTGTTACACATTTCCTTAAGTACTGATGGAACTAGGCAAGATGGTGCTATGGCTGTCCAGAAAGTATTGTGGTCGGTACACATTACCTTAAGTATTGATGGAACTAGGCAAGATGGTGTAATGGCTTTTCAGAAAGCATTGTAGTTGGTACACATTACCTTAAGTACTGATGGAACTAGGCGAGATGGTGTAATGGCTGTCCAGAAAGCATTGTAGTTGGTACACATTACCTTAAGTACTGATGGAACTAGGCAAGATGGTGTAATGGCTGTCCAGAAAGCATTGTGGTTGGTACACATTACCTTAAGTATTGATGAAACTAGGCAAGATGGTGTTATGGCTGTCCAGAAAGCATTGTGGTCGGTTCACATTACCTTAAGTACTGATTGAACTAGGCAAGATGGTGTAATGGCTGTCCAGAAAGCATTGTGGTCGGTACACATTACCTTAAGTACTGATGGAACTAGGCAAGATGGTGTAATGGCTGTCCAGAAAGCATTGTGGTCGGTACACATTACCTTAAGTATTGATGAACCTAGGCAAGATGGTGTTATTGCTGTCCAGAAAGCATTGTGGTCGGTTCACATTACCTTAAGTACTGATGAAACTAGGCAAGATGGTGTTATGGCTGTCCAGAAAGCATTGTGGTCGGTTCACATTACCTTAAGTACTGATGGAACTAGGCAAGATGGTGTAATGGCTGTCCAGAAAGCATTGTGGTCGGTACACATTACCTTAAGTACTGATGGAACTATGCAAGATGGTGTAATGGCTGTTCAGAAAGCATTGTGGTTGGTACACATTACCTTAAGTACTGATTGAACTAGGCAAGATGGTGTTATGGCTGTCCAGAAAGTATTGTAGTTGTTACACATTTCCTTAAGTACTGATGGAACAAGGCAAGATGGTGAAATGGCTGTCCAGAAAGCATTGTAGTTGGTACACATTACCTTAAGTTCTGATAGAACTAGGCAAGATGGTGTAATGGCTGTCCAGAAAGCATTGTGGTCGGTACACATTACCTTAAGTACTGATGGAACTAGGCAAGATGGTGTAATGGCTGTCCAGAAAGCATTGTGGTCTGTACACATTACCTTATGTACTGATGGAACTAGGCAAGATGGTGCTATGGCTGTCCAGAAAGCATTGTGGTCGGTACACATTACCTTAAGTATTGATAGAACTGGGCGAGATGGTGTAATGGCTGTCCAGAAAGCATTGTGGTCGGTACACATTACCTTAAGTACTGATGGAACTAGGCGAGATGGTGTAATGGCTGTCCAGAAAGCATTTTAGTTGGTACACATTACCTTAAGTTCTGATAGAACTAGGAAAGATGGTAAAATGGCTATCCAGAAAGCATTGTGGTCGGTACACATTTCCTAAAGTACTAATGGAACTAGGCAAGATGGTGTAATGGCTGTCCAGAAAGCATTGTGGTCGGTTCACATTACCTTAAGTACTGATGGAACTAGGCAAGATGGTGCTATGGCTGTCCAAAAAGCATTGTGGTCGGTACACATTACCTTAATTATTGATGGAACTAGGCAAGATGGTGTAATGGCTGTCCAGAAAGCATTGTGGTCGGTACACATTGCCTTAAGTACTGATGGAACTAGGCGAGATGGTGTAATGACTGTCCAGAAAGCATTGTGGTTGGTAGACATTACCTTTAGTACTGATGGAACTAAGCAAGATGGTGTTTTGGCTTCCAGAAAGCATTGTGGTCGGTACACATTACCTTAAGTACTGATGGAACTAGGCAAGATGGTGCTATGGCTGTCCAGAAAGCATTGTGGGCAGTTCACATTACCTTAAGTATTGATGGAACTAGGCAAGATGGTGTAATGGCTGTCCAGAAAGCAATGTGGTCGGTACACATTGCCTTAAGTACTAATGGAACTAGGCGAGATGGTGTAATGACTGTCCAGAAAGCATTGTGGTCGGTTCACATTACCTTAAGTACTGATGGAACTAGGCAAGATGGTGTAATGGCTGTCCAGAAAGCATTGTAGTTGTTACACATTTCCTTAAGTACTGATGGAACTAGGCAAGATGGTGCTATGGCTGTCCAGAAAGTATTGTGGTCGGTACACATTACCTTAAGTATTGATGGAACTAGGCAAGATGGTGTAATGGCTTTTCAGAAAGCATTGTAGTTGGTACACATTACCTTAAGTACTGATGGAACTAGGCGAGATGGTGTAATGGCTGTCCAGAAAGCATTGTAGTTGGTACACATTACCTTAAGTACTGATGGAACTAGGCAAGATGGTGTAATGGCTGTCCAGAAAGCATTGTAGTTGTTACACATTTCCTTAAGTACTGATTGAACTAGGCAAGATGGTGTAATGGCTGTCCAGAAAGCATTGTGGTTGGTACACATTACCTTAAGTACTGATGGCTGTCCAGAAAGCATTGTGGTTGGAACATATTTTCTTAAGTACTGATAGAACTAGGCAAGATTGTGTAATGGCTGTCCAGAAAGCATTGTGGTCGGTAATTATTACCTTAAGTACTGATAGAACTAGGCAAGATGGTGTTATGGCTGTCCAGAAAGTATTGTAGTTGTTAAACATTTCCTTAAGTACTGATGAAACTAGGAAAGATGGTGTAATGGCTGTCCAGAAAGCATTGTGGTCGGTACACATTA
Organism: Dreissena polymorpha; assembly: GCF_020536995.1. NCBI lineage: Eukaryota > Metazoa > Mollusca > Bivalvia > Myida > Dreissenidae > Dreissena > Dreissena polymorpha. Next base: position 47,057,996 of record NC_068366.1, on the reverse strand, counting down.
CCTTAAGTACTGATGGAACAAGGCAAGATGGTGTAATGGCTGTCCAGAAAGCATTGTGGTTGGTACACATTACCTTAAATACTGATGGAACTAGGCAAGATGGTGCTATGGCTGTCCAGAAAGCATTGTGGTCGGTACACATTACCTTAAGTATTGATGGAACTAGGTTAGATGGTGTAATGGCTGTCCAGAAAGCATTGTGGTCGGTACACATTACCTTAAGTACTGATGGAACTAGGCGAGATGGTGTAATGGCTGTCCAGAAAGCATTGTAGTTGGTACACATTACCTTAAGTACTGATGGAACTAGGCAAGATGGTGTAATGGCTGTCCAGAAAGCATTGTGGTCGGTACACATTACCTTAAGTACTGATGGAACAAGGCAAGATGGTGTATTGTGGTTGGTACACACTTTTCTCACCTCAGCCATTGATTCCCTCTCCCAGTGCATGTATTTAGTTGGTCATCATACCGGACAGGTGTGCTTTCCTCTATTTAATCAGACCTTCCCCCCCTCTCACATTCACACACACACACATACACAGCAAAACAGCATAGCAAAATTAAATATCTTCCAATGATAACTAAGTAGTTCAAAATTGCAGCTGTATGGTAATTCGAAATATACCCCAACTTTTGGGAGTCATTAGGTAGGAGTATTGGGACACCCTCAAGGTTTGTCAATAATGCAGTCACAGACACAAAAGGACCTTTAAACATCAAATACACGTTGGCTCAATACATTTGACTATGAATGTTTGACAGGAACCTGTACAAGCGTTACGCATTCCTGCGCTGTGAAGACGAGAGGGAACAGTTCCTGTACCACCTGCTGTCCCTCAATGCCATGGACTACTTCTGCTTCACCAACGCATACCACAATACAGGTACCAGTCTTGCACACATGGATTTCGGTGATTATATCTTTGTATGCCCCCCTTAGAAGAAGAGGGGGTATATTGTTTAGCTGGCAGACCATTTTGTTTCCAATCAATAACTTGTGAATGGATTGACCAATTGGCTTGATACTTCCCATGTGAATTGGCCTTTGCCAGTAGATGACCCCTATTGAAATTAAGGTCACCGTCATACTAAGAGTAAAAATTGTTTCAGATCAAGAAATTGTTTACAGAGGGACAAATTGGCTTGATACTTGAAATGATTATTTGCCTTTGCCAGTAGATGACCCCTAATGACATTGCATTGGCCTTTGCCAGTGGATGACCCATAATGACATTGCATTGGCCTTTGCCAGTAGATGACCCCTAATGACATTGCATTGGCCTTTGCCAGTAGATGGCCATCTATCAAAATTGGGGTCACTTGTTCAAAGGTCAAGGTCACTGTAACACTAAGTGTAAAATTGTTTCCGATCGTTTCTTCAACTGATTCACCGATTGGCTTGATATTTGATACAATAAGTGTCAAAATAGGTTATCATTGACTTGCTCATCCAACAACGATTAATCCATTTATTCCATCATCGGACATCACTACTATAATATTCTCAACGCAATATTACAATAATTTAACAGAAGTGCATAATTATGTGTCAACTAAAAACTTATTTAAGTGGCAAATTCACACTTATTTGATAAGATTAACTCTAATGGTCAGTTTTGTTGCAAAAAATCCTAAGCACTGTTGTTATTTGTTGTTTTGTTTTGTTGTTTTTTTTTTGGGGGGGGGGGGGGGGTCATCCGTCTCTGACGGCAGAAGTCTTGTTATACCTTATAAACCTCATTGAGGTACAATAGTGTCGTGGTATCCGAGGAAAAGCAGTGTTAAACCCCCTCTCTGGTAGCGTTTTTAATTGTGTTTTTCCAAGGTTGCTGGCTCATCCCAGGAAAAGGACCAGAAAGTTTATCTATGAATCCTTTAGAAATCAAACTCAAGTTATATGGTTAAAACTTAAATATGTATGTTAAAACTAAAACTGTTGATCCTTTGATGCATTTTGCTTGAGTCATTTTTATGCCCCCGGTAGGGTGGCATATAGCAGTTGAACTGTCCATCAGTCCGTCAGTCCGTCCGTCCGAAAACTTTAACATTGGCCATAACTTTTGCAATATTGAAGATAGCAACTTGATATTTAGCATGCATGTGTATCTCATGGAGCTGCACATTTTGAGTGGTGACAGGTCAAGGTACTTTAGGGTCAAAGGTCAAATATGCGGCTTCAAAGCTGTGCGATAGGGGGCATTGTGTTTCTGACAAACACATCTCTTGTTCTAACAAGTAATTAAACACTGCTTGGTAGTTTTTTTAAATCCCCTTTCGAAAAGGGAGAGGGGGAAATATATGAATTCTCTTTGTTTGTCTATCAGTCTGTCAGTTTGTCTGTAAGTCCATCAGTCAGTCTGGCTATAACACTTCGATGTCCCCTTTATATCTGTTACATCGTTGATGAATTTTATTGAATCTTCCTTCAAATGTGTTTGGTCATTGAGACGATGTGCAGAAGACATGACTCAGTGATGATTTAACACCACATCTTTTATTCCCTTTTGAACGATTTTCTTGAATTTGGATAATGGCTTTAGGTCATTGAGACAATTTGCTGAAACATGAGTTGGTCATGCTTTCTCAGGGTCACTCCTTGATGAACAAAGAGCAATATAACTGTCTCTCACTGCATTCTTACTTATTTGGAGTAGGTTTTTCTATAATTAAAAGCCATACCTATATTTATTTCAAACCCACTCCTCATTGCAGTTGTGCCATATCGAGTGCTTATCTTCCCGAGCCTCAAGTTTGGTTGTACAACAACCAGTGCCAACCCCTGGATCACGTTTGCAGGCCACATGGGTGAGACGGGCGTTATAGAGATACCCAAGGGAGTGCTCGAGTTTGCAGTAGAGGTACAGTCTCTGGGCTTTTACATACTTACACGCTATCACAAAAAAGTGTCCCTTGTTGTACATAGCTTGTATTGTGAGTGTGATATGGTGTCAACCTTGTATAGGATGTATGGTGAGTGTGATATGGTGTGAAGCTTGTATAGGTTGTATGGTGAGTGTGATATGGTGTCAACCTTGATAGGTTGTATTGTGAGTGTGATATGGTGTGAAGCTTGTATAGGTTGTATGGTGAGTGTGATATGGTGTCAACCTCGTATAGGTTGTATTGTGAGTGTGATATGGTGTGAAGCTTGTATAGGTTGTATGGTGAGTGTTATATGGTGTCAACCTTGTATAGGTTGTATTGTGAGTGTGATATGGTGTGAAGCTTGTATATGTTGTTTTGTGAGTGTGATATGGTGTGAAGCTTGTATATGTTGTATTGTGGGTGTGATATGGTGTGAAGCTTGTATAGGTTATATGGTGAGTGTGATATGGTGTGAGGCTTGTATAGGTTGTATGGTGAGTGTGATATGTTGTCAACCTTGTATAGGTTGTATTGTGAGTGTGATATGGTGTGAAGCTTGTATAGGTTGTATGGTGAGTGTGATATGTTGTCAACCTTGTATAGGTTGTATTGTGAGTGTGATATGGTGTGAAGCTTGTATAGGTTGTATGGTGAGTGAGATATGGTGTCAACATTGTATAGGTTGTATTGTGAGTGTGATATGGTGTGAAGCTTGTATAGGTTGTATGGGGAGTGTGATATGGTGTCAACCTTGTAAATGTTATATTGTGAGTGTGATATGGTGTGAAGCTTGTATAGTTTGTATGTTGAGTGTGATATGGTGTCTACCTTGTATAGGTTGTATTGTGAGTGTGATATGGTGTGAAGCTTGTATAGGTTGTATTGTGAGTGTGATATGGTGTGAAGCTTGTATAGGTTGTATGGTGAGTGTGATATGGTGTCGACCTTGTATAGGTTGTATTGTGAGTGTGATATGGTGTGAAGTTTGTATAGGTTGTATGGTGAGTGTGATATGGTGTCAACCTTGTATAGGTTGTATTGTGAGTGTGATATGGTGTGAAGCTTGTATAGGCTGTATGGTGAGTGTGATATGGTGTGAAGCTTATATAGGTTGTATGGTGAGTGTGATATGGTGTCAACCTTGTATAGGTTGTATTGTGAGTGTGATATGGTGTTAAGCTTGTATAGGTTGTATGGTGAGTGTGATATGGTGTAAACCTTGTATAAGTTGTATGGTGAGTGTGATATGGTGTCAACCTTGTATAAGTTGTAAGATGAGTGTGATATGGGGTCAACCTTGTATAGGTTGTATGGTGAGTGCGATATGGGGTCAACCTTGTACAGTTTTAGGGTGAGGAACATGTTTTATAGGGTGTTTACTGTATTTTGAAAATTCAACTGTTCCTTTTTTCTGTGGTGTTGGTTTCATGAAATATGGAGCGTTGCAAATGTAGTTATTACTATTTTTAGTGAAAACTCTATTTCTGTTCCTAAATATTGTGTAATACTGCAGAAGGTTGCAGTGATGTCTCAATATGGTTTTACAGCACAAGAACCTGGGGGTGTTGACGACTCTAAGGATCGGCCATGACAACAGTGGCATCACCCCTAAATGGCTCGTGGAACATGTCCTCATACGCAATGAGATTTCTGGTCATACATACAAGTAGGGAAAGATTTATTAGCTTCATAATATATTAATTAATATTAAAATATGACAGAATAACAATAGCAAGATAAATGAGGTCCTCTTGTTCTGTTTATAGAAATATGTTTTTATTTCTGCACATACCTGTAACTGATATTTTCTTTTGCACACAAATGAAAGGCCGTTTTATGTCACAAAAATATTTTTTATCAGCATGTTCCTCCTTCTAATAAAAATTTGATGTGATGTTTGGCAACCAGTTTCTGTTTAGCAAAATTATACTAATGTGACGTTTGTAAACAGTTTTGAAGTGGACAAATGAAAACTTTCCATCACTAAATTGAAAGAAAACATCAACTTTACAGAAAACCGTAACCCTTCCAAACACTCCTATGTTTAATGTCCATTCTAGGTTTGCATGTGGTCGCTGGCTGGGGAAGGGGGTGGATGATGGCAGCATAGAGCGACTGCTTGTAGCAGAGCTGCTGCCTCAGAACACGGACACCAATGGTACGAAACTAGATATTGGGTAGCTCACTTGATTAGGCTTCAACAAGTATACAAACTCATCAAACTGTTTGTGTCCACACTGTACCTCCTATTCCCTTTCAAAGATTTTAATGAAACTGGCATCAAAGTTCAAGGGGCTTTAGAGATTGTGCACAAGACATGAGTCAGTTAGGCTGGTTCAATGTCAAGGTCATATTTCAAAGTGGCAGGTGTGAGCCTCTGTTGTTGAGTCCACTCCATACCTCCTTTACACTCTAAAATATTTTCACGAAACGTGGCGTGTTTTTTTGTCCCCTACCGGTTTCACCGGAGGGGACTTATGGTTTGCGCTCTGTCAGTCTGTCTGTCAGTCTGTCTGTCAGTCTGTCCGTCACACTTTTCTGGATCCTGCGCTAACTTTACAAGTTCTTAATATTTTTTCATGAAACTTGAAACATGGATAGATGGCAATATGGACATTATGCACGTCATTTCCTTTTGTTCCTACGTCAAAAATTCTGGTTGCTATGGCAACAAATAGACTAGAAATACTGCTGAAAATGGTGGTTTTCTGGATCCTGCGATAACTTTAAAAGTTCTTCATATTTATTCATGAAACTTGCAACATGGATAGATGGCAATATGGACATTATGCATGTTATTTCATTTTGTTCTTACATCAAAAATTCTGGTTGCTATGGCAACAACAAAAAATTATCTGACAATGGTGGAATTTCTGACAATGGTGGAGCCGGTAGGGGACCATATTGCTTGGCAATCTCTTGTTTATAAATGCAATGTGCATTAGACTTAAACCAGTGACACAGAAGCAAGGTCAAGGTCAACTTAAAAGTCAAAAGGTTGACATTCCACGTTTGTGTCCATCGGAATTTCCCAGACTTTTTGAAGAGTTTTCATGAAAATTATCTTAAATGTTAACGTCAATTAGACGATGTGAAGAAAGCACGAGTCAGTGGTGCTTGCTCAAGGTCATTGAAACACTTAAAGGTCGTTAGTTTAGCCTATACCAATTGAAGGATTTTCATCTAAAGTTTATGTCATTCAGAAGATAAAGAAGTTAAAAAGTCATTAGTCCATCAAGGAGACTCATAATCAAGGAAATCACTTCAATGTCAAAAGAATCTCAGTGGAGGAGAAAGCTGTCTAATTGACTTCATTTTACCCCTGAAAACAAAGGTTGTGAGGGGATATATTGCAGTGATTGTCATTCCGCTTGTTGGTCAGTGTGTCAAATATCTGTTAGTGTAGAAAGTGTCTTCCTAATTGCTCAAGCTATTGAAATGCAACTTATCATATGTCATTACCATATACAGTAAAACTGCGATAACTCGAGGAAGCACGGGACTGACCTCGATGCTCGAGTAATCGAAGGTTTTGAGTAATCCATGGTATGTTTTGTTTTCACTGTCTTGGTTGATGATGCTCAATTTCTGACCGCAAATGCTTTATTTACATGTAAGACGGTGCTAGAGAAAAAAGGCTTTGTAAAAATTGCGTAAGGTTACAGTATAATAGACAAAACAAAAGGATTGTCGTAAATTCGTTTAATTAATTCAACATACACACAAAACACATATATAATAACAAATATTCCATCAATATTCAATGTACATGTAGCATATTAAAAAAAGCACACAAGGTACGTTTGTGCATGAAAAGAAACACTAAAAACAACATTATCACTACACATTTTGTACTTGATGTTCATTCAGTCAGACTTGTGTTGCGCATTGTCACAACCCATTTGCTTCCCGGAACTTATGGCGGAAGACGTTTTCGCGACAGCCAGCAGAGCATCTGTATTTCCCGGTCTGTGTTAGGCGTTGCTTGAAAGAATCAGCGAAGTACATCTAGCGCTTCGGTGGCAATTTGCAGTATTTTTCAAAGGATGACAATTTGCAGTGGTTCTCAAATTGCAACTAACTTCACACCTAATCGAGCGTCTTTTGTCTGCTTGATTGCGCTGTTTTCACAACTCAAATATTTTAAGCACCGACCAGACAAGAAAGTGTCCTCGAATAATTGCCAGTTAATTTGGTGTGAAATGCCTTTCAGGGACCGGCACAAATACTTGAGTTATCGAAAATCGCATGTTTGAGTTATTGCGGGTATTTTTATATAGAAATTATAGGAAAATGCTTGGGACTTCCTTTAATGCTCGAGTAATCGCCAGTTTTCGAGAAATCGCTAGCTGGAGTTATTGCAATTCTACTTAAGTGTAGATGTGCAAGACAGGGATGTGATTTTTCCGCTCATCTGCTGATTGGGTTGTCCCAGGGATCATTTCTTAGATTCGGCCCAAATATCTTCATATTACACTGGTAGCATCTGTCTAGGCATTTTTTAAATGAGTGATGTCATTGTCTTTCATTTACCCAATCTTCTAATTAAATGGGTAAATAAACTTTATTGTTCAACGGCTTTCACAGTTTAACGTTCATTTCTCCAGAGCTTGTGACTGGGTCAAAGACACCTCCAAGGGCAAGGTCACCGGTGTCCCTACGGAAACCAGCTGAATCTGGTAGGTACATATTCTGTGAATATTCAATTCACTGACACACTCAGTACATGCTTATAGACATTGATGAATGAAGAAATATTAATATAGCTTACTTTACCGTCATAATTCAGCAGTCTTATTGTGTTGTGTTGTTTAGAAAAAAAGGAAAGATACAAGAAAAAGATTGTCATAAAATTAATACATAACTAATATCCAGTCAAACATTATGGTATAGTTAAGTTTATAGGAATGGACTTTAGTTAGAGCTTGTTTGTTACAACTTTTATTTTAATCTATTTCAGTGAGTCTGTCAATACCTGACATTCAGGAGATGCTGGGCCAAGCAGTCAATGGGCTCATCAAACATTACTACAGGCCAGAAAAAGAGGTACCTATAGACATACGAATAGTGGCTTAGCTAAGGTTATAATTTACATTTTAAATTTACCAAAGTCCTTTGATAGCTTGACTATTCACCATAATATTACTGTTTTTACTTGAGTGAATCCTGTTGTGAGTTACACTTATGCGTTGTATTACCAAAGTTTTAATTGAGTGTACACTAAAAAGTACTTATTATATTATTATCATAAATGTATACTAGTAAAAATTTGTTTATTCCAATGATAAAGATTTCTTAAGAGCTTTGATAAAACAAGTATTAATTTTACAATGCAAGAGTTATTCAATGCCATTCCAGTTTTGTCTGTTGCACCATTATTGCCTGTGTTACTGGTTGCCATGGTTTCAGCGTGGCAACCTGACGTACCTGCTGTGTGGAGACCGGGGCCTGGTACACTGTATGGAGCTCATCTTCCTCTATGGCTTCCGCTCAGCACGCCTCTTTAGGAACAAGTTCTACACCTGGGACTACCTGGGTAAGTTGCATCTACTGGTCTGTAATACTGGTACATTTACTGATAAACTGATCTGATAAGGGGGACAATAATGGCCTGTTTATACATTTTTTGAACTGTGTTTATTCATTTCTTCCAATCAGGCTGTAGATCTTCCTGCTTTACAACCTCCTTCCCATTTAATAGGCTTGCAACCTGGTTACACTGCTTTAAGCAGAAAAGTCTCATAAAGACCTGTCAGACAAAAAAAATTGGTTGCTATGGTAACAGAAAGAAGTGACAACTAAAACATGGATCAAGTGACAACTCAAAAATTCCTTACTTACCTAAAGCTGATAGGACTGGGTATGTGGATAGAGGGTCATATGGGGAATACGCACATAATTTCAGTTTTGACTGTCCATCGGTAAAAATAATCGGGATTCTGCGGTATCTGAAAAAGTACTTGTACTACCTGGTAGATTGATGAAAATCAGTATTCCAATTTAGGGCCAGATATTACACATCTAAACGTACCCAAAATACTAGACTATTGAAACTTATGGAGATGCTGTTTTGTGTGTGTCAAAGCTGTTAATAAAATTCTCTTCCTTATACAGTTACAAAACAATAAGTGTTCAGGGGTGTCAATTTTCCGGATTATTCCGTAAATCCGGATTTGAGCCGTCCAGGGTTGATATTGAGGTGAATGTAAATCTGATGAGTTTGTTAAAGGCGGGGGGGGGGGGGGGGACAAAATTCTTTTAGTGCGGGATCATTTGAGAACGAATATTGTTATGGCATCGTAGGCATTCCGGACATTTGCGCTTGGTACCGATTTTATTTATTGATTTCTGATTGGTAAGCGGCTGGCACTGTCATGAGCAGTCACTGGCTAAGTAAAGCACTGCAATATCATATTTTAAAACAATATGTTAATCAAATTATATATTGACTGCATATTTGCTAGGTTACTGGTTACTGGTTTTCATTTTCTGCAGTCAAACGATATGCATATTTTATTTCATTTGCAAATGATGTATCGCGACATGTTTTCGGACAGTCTTTTTCAAATACGCTGGTTTGTCGATTTTTATTTAATTTCGGAGTTCTTAATATCATTTGTTTAGAATGACAAATACACCTGCGGTGTTACGGATGGTTTGGTTTATAATATTTCCTTTGTACTCACCAGAAATTGCACCTAGAAAGACTATTAAAAAAAAGAACAATAAGCTAGGGCTCGGGGGGTTGGGCCCTCTCTTCCCTTTATCCTATGGCTTAATTTTCCGGATTTCAAATTGGGGACAATTGACACCCCTGGTGTTTGATGGTTTGGGTCTCTAAGAACTGCCCCAGAAATGTCTAGACCTGTTCAGAACATACTCCCCACATCCTTGTGCACACTGCTGTTCTCCTTCAGAGCGTGTGCGTTCCCACATCGAGGCGTCCCTAACAAGCGAGTCTACACGGCGCCCCCTCAGTGAGGCTGACAGGACAGTGTTCAGGGAGTTCTCCACCCTCCTCACCAAGATTAACGGGGCTGCTGAATCTGTCGGCAAGGATGGCAAACTGCAGATCTTTGTCTGTGTGGGAATCAGGTAGTGGGAGCTCTCTTAGTTGGAAAAATTATGTTATAGTACAAGCTATTTTTTTATGTCCCCCACTATAGTAGTGGGGGACATATTGTTTTTGCCCTGTCTGTTGGTTGGTCTGTTGGTTGGTTGGTTGGTTTGTGAACTGATAAATGAGAACTGATACTAAACTGCAAAAAGGCATAAATAAGAATATTAAGATGGGTTTGTGCAATTTAGTACCATGCAATTAAAAAGACACACAATTACCATTAGCTAAAGATTTCACGACACAAATTTCCCCAAGATTAGGGTTTTTCCGGCTAATTTTCCCAAATGGTGTGGTACTGGTACTTTTCCCAACTTGGAAAAAAGTTGCTAAGTACAAAATGTATGCATATTCAAATGTAATATTGAATTGGCTATAGTCATTTATTTGTAATTGTCTGTAGGTCAGTTGATGATTTTTTCTCTCTGTTAGTCCAATTATGCTTAGCCACCGTGATAACAAAATACATTTTGTTTAGATAATAGAGCATCTCCTTATGCTCTATGAAACCATTTCTGAACTCAAGTTTTATCATATATTCATCAAACTTGAAAATGTTTTGCCCATACTTTAAATGAGCCTTGCTCTTTGAAAACATGGCTTAATGCATGAGCCTAAAGTGTCGTCCCAGATTAGCCTGTGCAGTCTGCACAAGCTGATAAGGCACAACACTTATAACCAAAACTGAATTTATGCTAAAAAAAAGATCTTCAAACAAAAAAATACAATAAAAGCGTACAGTGTCGTCCCTGATTAGCCTGTATGGACTGCACAGCCTAATCTGGGACAACACTACGCCCATGCAGTAAGCCCTGTTTTCCAAGAGCGTCTCTTTGCCTGCTGCAGGGATCACAGCCTTCAGAAGTGGCTGCCTGTGATCGCCCGGAACATCGTGACAGCTCAGATGTACGAGGAGAAGTCGTTCATGCGAGACCATGACCTCATCACCTTCATCAACCAAATCCTCGACACGCTCAACGACTTTGACATCGTCCTCGAGTCTTCCCTCGTACGAGGCTTTGACATATAGACTTGATGTATAGACCATGTGGAGAACATACAGTCCTCCCTGGTGTTGATATGTAGGGCTTAATCTGCCATCTACCATGATAGCCAATGTCTAGAAAAGACATAAAATATGGCTAAATAAATGTATATTTGACTACAACATTTCCCTCGTATGTCTTTATGTCTAAGAGGGAAATTTTCGTTGTACGGTCAATTTGGATAAAGGAAGCCCTGCATGTTAGGTACAGTCTTACCAAATATAAGGTAGCATATGATGCTTTCAATCTGTAAGCAAGCACATTAGAAAGTTCTGAAATAGGCTGAAGACCTTGGTGTTTCTAACCTACAGCTTGTTTCCATGGAGCCCACTATACCAGGCAGCACATCCTGTAAGCTGTTGTTAGCTGAAAGCTTTTTGTCTCCTAACATGATTTAACTATTGTTACAGCAGGTCATATAAAGCCATTTAGAACTATATAAGTATGTGTCAGGTTTCTCAATAACATGATGCTAATTTGATTGTTTTAATATCTATCATAGATGGACCATACCTGTTTGTATACTAACAAGACCATAGCCAATCCCCTATCATTTTAATAGATTTTTTTATAGTTACGGCACTTGAAGACAAAAATTATGTGGTTGAAATATTGTTTCTGGGCTAAATGTGAGGTAGGACAAGCCCTCAAATCCATTTTAACCCATTTATGCCTAGTGGACTCTCCCATCCTTCTAAATCGGATCAATTTATTTCCAAAATAAGGGATGTCAAGTATATGTATTTCTATATTTAGAATATTTCTTACAGAAATTCCTCATAGCAAACAGCGCAGACCCTGTTGAGACGCCGCATCATGCCGCGTCTCATCTGGGTCTACGCTGTTTGCCAAGGCCTTTTTTCTAGACGCTAGGCATAAATGGGTTAATCATTATATGGTTCATGGTTTTTGTTCTTTGATAAAAGAAGTTTAACATTACAAGAATTACTCTCCTGAGAAAGGAGCTATATAACATGTATTATGAAATCAAAAACAAGGTAAATGTGCTGTCTCAATTGTATGTTGATGAAATCAAAGTATTATTGCTAATGTATGGATGTGTGTGTGTGAGATAGACATCTTTATAGCTGTAGGTTTTTCTTTGAAAAAAACAAGTCCCTGACATTTAAATGGTCTGAAAAATTAAATGTACTGTACAGGAGTTCACAAAATTGTTTATGAAATTATGTTTTCAGTTTTTTCTCCTTTTTATCTGAAAGGTAAGCCTTGATATAATTATATGTTTATTGTGAGAGTTTTAGTTAACCTGATATGCTAGTCTCCACAAGTTCTTTATGAATTGGTGTCAAGTAGTGAAGCTTGGCTGTGTATTCATTGTTTCCAGTCAATTTATCTCTGTCAATAGATGTATATGATGGAATACATGGTTTTGTTTATAATGTTAAATGTTGCTTTGCACTCACTTGTAGGACATTTAGCTTTCTTTTGAAGATTGTTATGATATAGACACCAACTGTCATTTAAAGATAAGTGTCGCACAATCAAATTTAATAGTAGTAATGTATACATATTTTGTGTTTTAGACTTATTTACCATCTTGATAAAAAAAATGTATCTTTATAATATGTGTTTGTTCATTTACAGATATGTATGTACGACAGAGTAATAAGTATACAAAAGACTGCTGTCTCAAAAAATATTACTTTTTTATGTGACTATTTCTACATGACGTGTTGTTATAAGTCGATTCCATGGCTCACATATTACAGGGCATACACAAACTTTTTGTTTTTGTAATGATACACAGTCATTACCTTAAATATTGCAGTGTTTTACTTTTGGTTAAATGTCTACTTACCTTTAAGTTCATTTTTGTGTTATTAATTTGCATGAAAATATTACCCATACTTCTATTTAATCTTACATTAACATTTCATTTGTTACATTCATATGTTATTGGTAACAATTACTTACATTGACTTTTTATTTGTCAGCATATACATATGTGCAATTTCCTAACCATAGTGTTAATCAGCTGACATGTTACATTAATTTATCAGAAATATGTGTAGCCCTTGTTTATATACTGTGTAATTTTTACAAACTAACTACATTGTACATGTACATGTATTTATATGGAAAAAGGCATTTCCTCTGGGCCTTTAAACACAGTGGCACCCCTGTGCCTGAATGTTCTAATCAGATGTACCCAGAGCTCCAGATAAGAGGCGTATCTTCGTATTTACGCATTGAAAAAAAAAAAAACGCATTAAAAATTGGCCCAGTACGTAACAAAACGCAATTCAAATCTTAGTACGTATTTTAAATCGATAAAAGTTCGTAACCCGATAAAAAAAGGGATGTTTTAAGCGACCAGCGGCTGCTGCGGGATATTTTAAAAGGAAGTCTGTTCATATCGTCATTTCAAATTCATTCTGTTTGCATTCAATAATTTAAATAACAAATAATAATATTTCTAGATTTAACATGCCATTTACTTTGTCAGTTTTCTATGGAAATGGAAAATACCCCTAAATATTCCTGAATACCCTTTATGGCTGAAACAAAGGAGTAAAATACGCTTTAACAATAATATCAGGTGTGAAATACCCTTAAGACTAAATTCTTATCTGGAGCTCTGGATGTACCCCTGTGCCTGAATTTCCTAATCAAATGTACCCCTGTGACTGAATTTCCTAATCAGGTGTACCCCTGTGTCTGAATTTACAAATCAGATCTACCCCTGTGCCTGAATTTGATAAGGAAGGGTATCTCTGTGTATAAATTATCAATTCAGGAACACCTGTATACCTAAAATTTCCAATTTTCATATGTATGCATGTTTTAGCTGTAGAAATTACATTATGGGACACCTAAAATTAAGAAATAAAATCGAATCCATGGCAAACTGTGGGTCTTTGCCCCTGTGCTTTAACCAAATCCTGTTGAAAATCAATTGTGTCTTTCTATGATGAATCAAGCAAGTGTCGATTGCTATATAAAATTTCCATCAATTAAAATATCTGTCTTATAATTGTAAGCAGACCTTAAGCGAAGCACACAGTTTACTTTTTCAGTTCTCATATAGTGCTTTTTAGTTGACACCCCAGCTTGTAAAGTTGGTTGAAGGCTAACTTGTTTTTGTGACACAGTCCTTTGTCTGTTGTTATCTTGCACATTTTAAGTCTTAAGGGGCATCAAATGATAGCTCGAAAATTTATTTGAGTTTTCTTTAGCCATTAATATACTTTTACTTGTCACAGTACTCTAGTCACCATTTCCTTGCACAATGCCATAAAAGCATAGAATAGATGTATACTTATTTTTGTATTTGTGATATTCACATTGTCAATAGCTCAAATAGTGTTCTCTAAGTTAATAGAAACTATGAGTAACTGTTAAGTGCTTTTGCGTCTCGTACATTTGGACAATAAGAGAAACTGTGTAATGTTGGTAATAATGCTCTCCCCATATTTTGCCCATGTTTATTGTTTACTTTTGAAGCCATAATGATTAAGATGCACCTTATGTGGTTCATTCAAGTAGTTGATTTGTAGGTATTTTATTGGTATTGAAGTATTGACTATTGTCATATTTTTATGTCCCTTTATTGAATACCAACACATTTATGTATTGTCATACTAAATGCTTGTTGTCCTCAACCGGTTTCACCGCAGGGGACTTATGGTTTGCGCTCCGTCTGTCAGTCCGTCCGTCTGTCACACTTTTCTGGATCCTGCGATAACTTTTAAAGTTCTTTATATTTTTTCATGAAACTTGAAACATGGATAGATGGAAATATGGACATTATGCACGTCATTTCATTTTGTTCTTACATCAAAAATTATGGTTGCTATGGCAACAAATAGACTAGAAATACTGCTGAAAATGGTGGTTTTCTGGATCCTGCAATAACTTTTAAAGTTCTTAATATTTTTTCATGAAACTTGCAACATGGATAGATGGCAATATGGACATTATGCACGTCTTTTCATTTTGTTCCTACGTCAACAATTGTGGTTGCTATGGCAACCAAATTTTTTTTTTAATTCTGAAAATGGTGGAATTTCTGACAATGGTGGAGCCGGTAGGGGACAATATTGCTTGACAATAGCCTTGTTGCTTATGACTTGTTTCATACAAATTGTTCAACATGCCCTATACACAATATCTTTGATAGTCAAGCTTAAAAGTTGAAGTTTAAAGGTGTCTTCAGCATTATTACAAGGTGATTATATGTTATGTGTCCCCTCCCCCTTCCCCACCAGAAAAAATATTTTGTGCTTGTTAGTCCCCTACCGGTTTCACCGGAGGGGACTTATGGTTTTCGCTCTGTGCGTCTGTGAGTCTGTCACACTTTTCTGGATCCGGCGATAATTTTAAAAGTTCTTAATATTTTTTCATGAAACTTTGAACATGGATAGATGGCAATATGGACATTATGCACGTCATTTCATTTTGTTCCTACATCTAAAATTATGGTTGCTATGGCAACAAATAGACTAGAAATACTGCTGGAAATGGAGGTTTTCTGGATCCTGCGATAACTTTAAAAGTTCTTAATATTTTTTCACGAAACTTGGAACATGGATAGATGGCAATATGGACATTATGCACATCAATTCATTTTGTTCTTCGTCAAAAATTATGGTTGCTATGGCAACAAATATAAAAAAAATAATCTGAAAATTTTGGAATTTCTGACAATGGTGGAGTCGGTAGGAGACTTATATTGCTTGACAATAGTCTTGTTTTTTCATAGAAATAAACCCTCACTATGATTGAATCTGAATGGAGGACAAAAGCTCTGTCTGATATTGGCTCACCAGATATGGGCGGACAAAAGCTCCGCTGCTAATTTACCACCTTTGACTAAAGCTCTCCCACAACACAACTATACCAGAAAAAGATTCTGGATGATTTCACAACCCTTGATGAAAACTCGCCTGTATATTCTGAGACACGGACAAAAACTCACCTGTATATTTCTTTAATTTAAGATCATTTCTTGTCCTTTTTTTTATTTTCAGACACAAAAATATGAATACAAAGTTTGTATACACTCCATTCAAACACTGGTAAAATCAATTATCTATAATTGTGGGCCTAAAAGTCAGTTGGTATAATGTGTTTAAATTGTGTTTAGATAGAGTGTAGGACATTAGCCCTCTGGGACATTAGCCCCTAGAACAAAAGCCCCTAGGACATAAGCCCCTTTGGACATTAGCCCCCTAGGACATTTGCCCCTTAGGACATTAGCCCCTACATATGTTTACATTCATTTTTTAAGTATTTAATTTCATCTTTTTTTTAATTAATGGAATTAATGGGTTATTTTTTTTAAACAGCAACAACAACACAATATGTTACTTATGTATCTAATTGTAAGGTAATTTTAGACTTCTGGATGGTGTCAGATAGCAAAATGTTTGCAAAATAAGTCCAAAGATAAAAATAGTAAAGAAATTGTAAAAAAAAACACTAAAATTTACGTGTGTGGTACAAGCTATATATATTGTTTCTATATACATATGAAATTAAAAAAATGGAATAAAAATGCTTACCTGTAAAAAAAGTTTTGAACGTTTTGAAACACCTGGGGGCTAATGTCCTAGCATGCACTTTTTTAAAGGGGCTTTTGTCCTAGGGGCTTTTGTCCTAGGGGCTTATGTCCTATGGGCTAATGTCCTAGAGGGCTTATGTCCGTAACCCGTTTAAATTCATTAGTGTTCACATTGTCTGCCTCCTTACAATTTGACTGGTGAGCTTATGTGGGGTTAGGTGACCCCCCCCCCCCTAACCATAGCGTTCAGTTTAATTTGAATTAAAAAGGGAAGGATTGTGTACAGGGCGCAAACTGAATAAAGTTGGAGGGAAGGAGAGAGGGGGATTATGTCACTATAATGTGCGAAAGAGCTTTGTCTGGTACCCTGAATGACGTGAGCATGGGGTGATGAAGTGAGGCAATACTTGTCCGTGTGTATACATGTATGTAATAATGCTACCAAAGTTTCACAATTACCAAACTTATAATTATGAGCGCCAAAGATATCAAAATATTTTCAAAAGTAACCAGAATAGTTTAATAAAAAAAATAGTACACTTGTATGTATACACCTTGTTCATTAATACAAAATTTCGCACAATTATGTTATTCTTGTGTGAAAAGAAATTGAAGTGAATCATATGATGATCATAATTATTACAAGCCTTACGGAAAACTGGTGGTCAAACTTCTGTATTCACTTGATTTACTATGTCCATGATGTTGTCGGGAAGCATAATGTTTTTTTGGTCATGATTTATTGATTGCATGCTA
This sequence comes from Dreissena polymorpha, assembly GCF_020536995.1. NCBI lineage: Eukaryota > Metazoa > Mollusca > Bivalvia > Myida > Dreissenidae > Dreissena > Dreissena polymorpha. The sequence goes on along the minus strand of NC_068366.1, from coordinate 47,040,685 downwards.
CAATAGTTTGTTTTATGTTCAATTAGACAATAAAAGGACGTTGTTGATGAAATGAATTTTTTTAACTGTACTTGTTTTATATGATTTTAATATGTCTAAAACGTGTGTATTGGATATTATTATACAGTAACTTATGTTTGTCCACAGAAATCAAAATAATGCTAAGTAAATTGGAATTTGGAGTTTAAAATCGTAAGACACTGCTTATTCTGTTAATTAGTATATACGAGGTGTAACCGCATGTAAGGATTATGTCTTTGAAGCCAATTGCTTCTTGGTAGAAATTGGACTTGCATATTAAAACTTTAGTTTGATTTACTATTATCCCTTCCATAATAAATGCATTTATTTACCATCTGCATTTGTTATTTTGCCTGTTATTGAATTAAATAAACGTTATTTACTTAATATGGTGTTGCGTTTTCACATGTATGCATTTTTTCATTTTTTTTTATTTTAACACTTATATAGTTATTTAAGGTTTTCTTTTTGAGACTTTAAAATCGATTGAAAATCCGGAATTCGTAAGATCGCATATTAACCATCAAAAAAAATTATTTGCAGTAAAAACACATCATTATATGGAGATAACATGTTTGTGAAGGATTTACAGGACTATATTCCCTCTGATGATTTAGACTTTATTTTTAACGATTCCATTGATTATCCCAGTGATACTTTTCAAATTCCGAGAAAAAGCCGAGACACAGTGCTTAACAGTTTTGGCCAGTCTTTAATTGAACTTTGCTGTACTCACGACGTTCATATAGTAAACGGCCGTACTAAAAGTGATCCGAACGGAGATTATACGTGTTCCGCCAATCAATGGAATAGTGTTGTGGACTATTTTCTTATGTCTACATCTCTATTTCCACAAGTGATCGATATGAACGTTGACGTCCAAGACTTTTCGGACCATTTTCCCATATGTTGTACTCTATAGATAGACCCCTTTCGTAATGCTCCAATCAACAGCTTACAGGGACGAAAACAACAACACAACTTATCACAACAGCACATACGTTACAAATGGAAAGACTCTATGCAGTCCATATTTCTCGACGAGTTCTGCACTAGACTTCAGAAGTTTAACGATACAGTAAATGAAACGAATGTAATAGAAAAACGTACTGACTTTATTAAGTTATTCCATGATGCTGGTGAATGTATGAGAGAAAGAAATTCAATGCACTATATTAAAAAAGAAAGTCAAAGTCAGCCGATATGGTGGGATAGAGAATGTGACATTGCTAAACGCGACTTGTGGCCTCCTTTTGTGATTCAACAGGAATGCAAATAAACATTGACAAGTCGGAAATCATGGTGTTTCGAAACGGAGGACCACTACGGGCATACGAATCTTGGACGTACAAAGGAGTGAAATTAGAAACAGTCCCTTTTTCGGCGTAAGCTGCATAAGCCAGCTTTTCACCCTGACTTGACCTTTGTAAGTGTCCAATAAAATTCAAATAAAATTTCCCGCGGCTAGGTACGAATGAATACACTTCATTTATTCCATTGGCTGATTTGAGTATACCACCAGAACATTGGAAACATATCCGCGTCTTTGTACCACTTTTTTACTGTATGAAACAATTTTATCTCTAATGAAAAGGCTTAATAGATAGAACAGTTTTACACTCAATTCTCGACATCAATACAGTTTGTGCGTACACCTTTTATTTTCAGAGTATTACCAGCGCACAAGCGTTTATACTTAAAAGGCTATGTTCTCATATTTAGTACTTACTTCCATATTCCTGTCAACATGTTAACATGTAAAAGTATAAAGAGCAGTGGAAGCGAGGCCTCACTTTAAAGAATTGCATTTCAACCCGCGAGGTTTCGGGTCATGTCGCGGACATTCAGAGTTTATATACAGGTCATCACCGGAGTTCGCGGTCAGTAAAATAATCGTTATATAATAAAGACGCTATCCGTGAACTTGGTTACCTGGAATTTTCTTTAGACCAGAAATATGTTAAAAGAAGATATTCAGCAATATAATTATGGTATGTCAATAATAGATTCTTAATGTGTTTTCAACAATACAATGATAAATATTATTTTTAATAAATTTAACAATAATTATTCCACCATATTGCCTAATGTACTAAAGTGATATTATGAGCATGTAACAGTTTATAGGTGTCTATCGCAACCGTTGATTATTTTTGATGTTCCTACTTCATATACACTTATAGTTATTAATGCAGCATCAACATACTAAAACAATATACCAGAAAGAGAAAAATAATGCATTTGAATATTAACCGTACTTTCGTTTGACAACTGATCATGCGTTTACGAGTTGAACCTAAATTTAGTTTTAGTGCAGATTTGTTCATACGATACAAAGACACAATATTGTTCTACGGATCATTTCGGCTTACAGGACTGGGTGGGTCACGTAAGAATATCGAATATAAAATATATTTTTATAAACAACTGGTAGCAAGGTGAGTTGCAGATAATTGATCAGTAACCACATTTTAACTAACTATTTTGACCTGTTAATTCTTTTCAGCTCAATTCAACAGTGCAAAATGCCCATAATATCACTTAAAGCATGAGCACGATGATTCTCGATACTGTTAATAATCGAATCAAATAGCAATGCACGACAGACCACTAAAACAGGTTTGTTCTCGTGTGGCCGGTTGACTCATATGTTTAAATTTCACATCCAGTCTTCTTTTGGTTTTCTGTTTTGTATCTATAGGTTTATGACCAGCAATATGTTATAATGTAAAATAAGCCGCGAAAACTCCCCGTAACATCCCGTACTGCGTGTGATGCAGCTAAGATCGAACTGCACAGAAAAAGACATTCGCTATCCTTGATCTCATTCATTAAACTATTTACGCCGTATATCTTTTTTAAAGATATTTCTTGTTATAAATATCTCGGGTCTTACTTTACGCCAAAACTACTATGGACTAAAACAAAAGAGATTCTTAGCCTCCAGGCGCTTAAGGCAGTCAACTCCATACTGAACCAACAGAAACACTTCGGTTATTTTCACCACCATGAAGCATTTAAATTGTTCGATTCAGTAGTGAAACCTATACTTACGTACTCGGCAGAGGTGTGGGGATACCAGTATTGAGAGCAAATTGAAAACGTGCAAATAAGGTTTTGTAAACGCATAGCTTGTCTTAATAGAAATGTGGCCGACTTTTTCGCGCTAAGTGAATGTGGGAGATATCCACTATTCGTAACATATATGAACAGATGTGTGAAATACTGGTGTAAACTCACGCAGATGCCAGTAAATCGATACCCGAAACGGTGTTACAATATGCTACGACAATTAGACGAGGCTGGACGCACTACATGGGCTACGCAAGTGAAGAGGTTACTATTCCAATACGGATTTGGGTATGCGTGGATACACGGAGACGTTGGAAACACTGTGGCGTTCTTGAAACTTTTCCAAGACAGACTAAAAGACTGTGCTAAGCAGAAAATATTGGCTAGTATAAACTCCTCACCAAAAGCGATTAGTTATAAACTTTACAAAAGCAACTTACATCCAGAAAGATACCTCTCTATACCTTTAACCTACATTTTGAAGAAAACGCTATCAAACTTTCGTTGTTCTAGCCACAACCTAATGATCGAGAAAGGGCGTCACATGAAAATTGACCGCCAGTTCAGATTTTGTCAATACTGTCAGACCAAAAATATTTATGTTATAGACGATGAATTCCATTTCCTATTAGTCTGTGAAAAAGTTAAACAGCTTAGACATAAAGACTTTCTAGAAGAGTGGCTTCATTCTGATCCATCAGAAGCATTATTTATTCGTTTAATGTCAGACTCTTCTCAGAGAGGTATTTATGCACTAAGTCGTTTTCTGAAAAGCGCGTTAGAACTATCATAGAAGCTTTAAACATAATTGTATAATATTTCTATGTATACTGTTTGTATCTTTATAGTTTAATTTCGTAAACGGAAACATTGTGTGAACGTAAAACATAGCTTGTATTTTGGGCCGGAGGCCTTGTATTACTAAATAAACTTATGTTATGTTATGTTATGTAAGACGTCAGTAATGTTTCCCTGTTCATATTCTCAATTACTATCCTCACAGCAAGGTTTTTCTCAAAATTACGCATACAAACTGGTTGGAAACGCAATTGTTACAGTAACGTAAAAAAACGTAAATATGTATGCGTTTAGTCAATAAATTGATAAGGAATTACGAACTAAACAATAAAACGCCTTAATTGTAATTAACTGAAATCATATTAAGTACCCAAATTGTATTATTTGTAAAAAAAAAAATTTATAATGATTTAGTAATTCGCATAATATAAAAGGTGGTCTCAATAATAAACACCGACAACGTCCCTGCTATAACGAATTGTAATAAAGCTATAAAGCAGTACTCTTTGTTAAACAAAGAAATCAATAATTAAAGCAAACAGCAAACACTTTATCAATGTATAGGCACTGCTAATGTGAGATGAACCACCGAACATGTATGAGGAGCATTGGATCAACCATAGATCAACTATAAAACGCAAAATTAATATTAAATATTCAAATGTTATATAAAAACTAAATAGATTGATAAAAAAGATGAATTTCATCGTGCAACGGAAATAAAAACACGTTCTGCTCATGCTAAAAATTTATATGCCAATACATTTAAACTCTTTTCTAGTGATATTGAGTGTGAAATATATAACATTCAGTAATATAGATTGTCTTTATTTTTCAAAAATATTAATATAAAACGCAGTATGGCCATAAGTAGTAGCTTAAGGATGTTTCGAACATTGCCGTAATTATTATACGTAGTGGGTTATTGAAGGATGTTTATTTTACCCGCATAATACTTGTAATGTTTTACAGCAAAGATGCAATATTCAACGTATTTGGACATTAAACACGTTTGTGATTAAACTTGGTACAGTAAAAAGTTTATAATAATTAGTTTGGGACAAATAACTTTTGATTGTTACAAATATGTTGCATATGTAATAAAAGAACAATTTTATTATCTTTGGATAATATGTAATATTACACCATAAAATGACTACTCAATACTATAACAAAGACAAGACATGGTTCACGTATCATACATTTTGTAAAATAAGCAGATATTAGTCTGCCACTTGTGAGTTATGACACCATATCGTTAGTTGGTAACTTCTTTGACAGTCCTCTGATCATAACCAGATAATGGGGTTGTGCTCAACAACGGAGCAATTAAAACCGGATTATGACGGCTTAAACGAAGATGTCAATATTGTTAAAATTATTCAATTAAAACAATAACATTTTTATAAAAAATTATATGAAGCCATGTTGTTGTTTTTGTCCATACATCTACATGTTCAAGTCAGTTGTTTTATGTTGTGGACATGTGGTCGAGCTGTTTGTTGTTTGTGATTACCTTTATTTGTTGAAGTACATTACATAACATTTATTCTGAAACATGTTAGATTTTGGGTGGTCATAACATTAATACCAAGCACATTCTTCAATACGTTGTTCATTATCAGTAAAAACAACAACATAAGCGTTTTAAAATGCATTTAATTTCCTTAAAAATGTCTTATCTTATAAGAGACAGAAACAAAATTAAAGTTTGGGGCATATACAATACAATTGATAATAGTATACTTTGCCAGCCAGTGGGCGGAGTCTTAAATGTGCAAGTGGGCGTGATGTCAATCTTCAACTCTTTTATTGTACATCCACATGTATCCGGCTGCCCCGCCCCAAACCTTTTGATTTCGGACACGCTCACTTTCAATTCGCAGTGCGACGAACACGTGAATAAGCTAAGCCACGTGATAGTAATTAGTGACACGGCCTCGTGATTTGTGTTTAGCAAACCTGTGAATAACAATCATGAAATAGCGTCCCTTTTGTAGCCGTTTATATAAATTTTGCCATTGCAAATTTTAAAAAGTAAGAATAATAGCGATAATGCTGATTTAAAAGCATTTTGTTCTTGTTATTCTATAAACGAGTCTATAAATGTATATTTTGAATTTGTATTTAAAAATCAATACTCAAATGGGCTTCTTCACTATGCGATTTTGACATTCTGATACACACTGAATTCGTATCGTTTCTTGTACTAGCATAAGCCTCCCCGTGTGTGTTTTTTAGTTTTAATTCGATTGGTCATTGTCGGCTCGGGTCCTTCTTAAATGTACCCCGGGTACTATTTGGTATACTTGTCTTAAAGGTGCCCCGGGTAGGGAAAATATACTAAAACATACCCCACCAATTTAGACTGTACCCTGGTTTTGTTACGCCCAAAATCCGATGTCGTTAAACGCTCCTAGAAATACGAAACTAAATTCGCTTTGAACAATACCTGCCTCAACTTTCTTTTTTTTAGTACGAGTTTCGAAAATATAGAGGACACTTAACAGAATATTGAAATAAACATGGACATCATTAATTTGGGGAAAAGCCGGCAACGAACAATTTAGCGTTAGAATTCCTGGGTACGGAAAATATATTAAAACGTACCCGGGAACATTAAAGTATACTTCTTGTTGGAACTTATAACAATACAACACACATGATCGCATGTACAACAAAATCTGACCTGTTTGTTTTTATAAATGAAAGGCACATATATTAAATTTGGCTCTCCAAAACTAGTATTGGTTGAATGTTTTTTACGAGTCAGTAAAGAAAGCTGTTTGAATCAAGATTTAATCGAGACGTTTATAATAGGAAAATGTATCCATGAAACAACGAGAAAATACACAAGCGGTCATACATCGTATAGACTTATTGTCTATTTGTGTTTATTTCAATCCGCGCCTGAGGCTGCATGATGTGAGAACCCTGCGCGTGTCCCATCACTACTATTGAATTAATATCTTGACACACGAAAGTTGGGGCGAACTTTGAAATATTCCTGCAGTTTCCTAATGTATCTATTTTAATGAACTTTTACTTTAATTGTTTGGTACTGTGATATGGGGGTAAACCGGAGTATCCGGACGAAACCCAACCTGTCCGGTATGGTGATCAAACTAACATGCTTCTTGGAGCGGGGATTGAACCCGGGTCGCCTAAGTGAGAAGCGCGCGTACCAACCACTGCGCTAACCGGGCAGCGATTTACGGTGGTATGAGTTTATATAATCAACATATACTCAGTTAAAAAAAATTGCCCGCCCAAAACACAGGCAAACAAATGGTGAACGAAACTGCTCCCCCTCTACACACACACACAAATGGTTATTGTCTTATAAAAAAATGAATATAAATAGTAACAACTGTTTTTGTAATACAAACTTATTATTTTATATACGGTTATTATTTGTGTGTATGTGTCTTTGGATTTAAATTTCTTATAAAAAACAACAACATGTTGTGCAAGTTATTTTTTTATTATTTTAAATAATGCAGTTGTAATATTTCCGTGTTTCGGTACGCGAACATCGGTTCATACAGAATTCACCGTAAACTAATATTCAAACAACAATACTTTTTCAACTATATTTTTTCAATAATAATAAAATAAGCAACTTAATTTTAATATAATTATTGTTTCCGCTGGTGTTATTGTTTATACTTTATTACTATTATTATTGTTGATGTTGAAGAATTATATTATTCAATATAAAATATGACTCGAAACAATAAACAATGTTTTTTTGCCAGTTAACAAGATTTCATTTTCAAGAAAGTTTCTCATTATTAGAATGAAGACATAAGTCTCTATCAGGTGTCAATCTGTTGACAAAATACAGCAATTTGCACATTTCCTGGCAAGACAATAATCACTACTCAGCAGGGGCCGGTTTCGGCCCCTAATACTCTTCCGGAAACCCACCACATGTCGAGAGCTGATTATCGATCCCCATAATTCACATCCGCAGTTTGTGACAGTTTGCACCCGTGTTTGCTAACTGCTCCTATTGTCAGAGTATTTCGGGTATTGTCCCCTAATTGCAAAACAATACACGTGATAATTGGCAATCGGTAGTCTGTTCGCCCCGCACACGGGATATTAGTACTGAGCATATACTCTGGTTGGTGTCACGTGTCAAATTACTGATATGAATATTCGGGTATATAAACCCTGCAAAATTTTAATAAGTTACTTGCTAAGAGACTTAGGATACAGTCTGTACAGAATTAGGCGTTTTAATTAAAAAAGGTTAACTGAAACTTATCCTGATCTGTTTTAGAAACTATGCTAGCTTCATTCGATAGATAAAATACAAGCATAACATGTGTTTTGTTTAAGTGGGTACTTGGTTGAGGCTGGTCGCTTTCATACACTAGCACAACCATGTGCTTGCATAAACAGACACGTTAAACAGGACGTTGATCGGATATGTTGTCGGTGTCGGCGAAACGTGCACTATTTTCGCGGGTACTTGTTTGATGCTGGTCTGACTTGTAACTAGCACAAACATGTGCTTGCAGAAAACGGACACGTCGGCGTTGGATATCGAAAGTCAGACGCAATTAATGTATGTCTATGTCATCGTCAATACTAAACGTGTACAAGTTTCGCGAGTACCTGGTTGGTGCTGGTCTGTCTAGTTACTAGCACAATCATGTGCTTGCAAAAAATGACACGTCGGCATCTTTTTTTCTTGGATCATGCCGGCATCGGTGGTCACTTGGTTGCGGCTAGTTTGAATGTATACTAGCACAATCATGTGCTTGCAGATGCCAACATACTACAAGGGTCAAAATAACTAACGCACGCTCATTGCGCAAGTGGGTACTCGGTTGATGCTAGTTTGAAAATATTACTAGCACAATCTTGTGCTTGCATATGCATTGAGCAAACACTGTGATTTAAATTAAACAATCAATTAATAAGGGAGCCTCATTTGTCAGGGAATATCTTGATGAGGGGAGACAAAATCCCTGCACCAAGTATTTTCTGACCCAAATGCGTCTGCCATCGCATCACGGTACACTAACCGGAAGTACGGAAAGAGTGAAACCAAATCACGTAACCTTGTATCTCAATGTGCTGGTCTGTTCATTACTAGCACTTTTTGATGCTGGGATTTGTGAATGGCTAGACAAACAGGCAAGTTCGAACGCGCACTAGTCCGCATCAGGTCGTGCTGGTGTGACAGCATAGACTAGCACTTCTTAATGCTTAATGCTGGATTCGGGTGCGTTCTTCAGCATCATGGATTACGCGAGCACAATACATGGGACATCTGCATGACAGGAGCAGATATTGTGTTGTGCTATTTGAATATTTACATAACAGCACAATCCAATGCTTGCGCTTGTCTACAGAAAGTCGCCACATGTTAAATATATTGCTTTAGATTTAATACAACGGGTGACAGGTTGTATTTTCGGTCAGGAATCGTGGGTACTTTCTTGTGCTGGTGGACAACAACTAGCACAAGTATGTGCTTGCAACGCACGTCCGGCAAGCGACGATTAGGCGAAAGCACATGTTAAATATATTGCCATATAGTTTACAAACGGGTTACAGGTTGTATTTCCGGTCAGGAATTGTGGGTACTTTCTTGTGCTGGTGGACTACAACTAGCACAAGTCTGTGCTTGCAACGCACGTCCGGCAAGCAACGATTAGGCGAAAACACATGTAAAATATATTGCCATATATTTTACAAACGGGTTACAGGTTGTATTTCCGGTCAGGAATTGTGTGTACTTTCTTGTGCTGGTGTACTACAACTAGCACAAGTCTGTGCTTGCAACGCACGTCCGGCAAGCGACGATTAGGCTTAAACATACACATGAATATCCCCATATTTTTGAGCGCTTGCGTGTTGCGCCCTAATGAGAAAGCGAAATTGGCTATGCCTTCGACGCACGCCGTCAGAATCAATAAAATAAATAAGCATTCTGCAAAACAAAAAAAACGGGAAGCGATCGGATACCTTAATTCGATTATATCATTTAATATTATAATGGTGGGCCTCGTTTTTAAAGAAGTCTACATTTTCATCAGAAAACATGCACACCCAGTACATTCAATATTTTTTAAAGAAATGTATGCATTGTATGTGTATTTTGACAATGACAATTTAAATAAATTCTGTTGCGCTTGGTGTATCTTTCATAAGTGCCCCAATAGTGTAGCTTAAACAGAATCCTTTTTCCCAGTGTATGTTGAAATCAATAGACATGTTAAAAGAAAGGTTTGGGAAGGTTACTGTCCGGACCGGTTAAATTTTACGGTTGCATTCAATTTCTCTCCTTCAACGGTTCAAAGTGTACCCCGGGTAGGATAATGTACTAGAACTACCCGGGAATTTAACGCTGAATTGGGCTCGATTGGTCATTGTCGCCTCGGGAACTACTTAGTATACTTATATGAACCCCAGGTGCAGAAAATCAGAGATGATACATATGCCTTAAGAAAATATAATAGACCGTACCCGGCCAATTCAGACTGTACACGAGTTTTATTCCCGCCCAAAATCCGATGTCATGATTCGCGCTACGGAATACAAAACAAAATAGTATCCGAGCCGACAATGAATAACGAGCGTAAATGCACTGTGACCACAGCGACTAGCCAGTTCACACTCTAATCTGTAAATTAAATCAGTTAGTAACAAATTACTCAACCTCTCTCTGCTAATAGCAGTTGACAACAGGAACAGACTTTTAAAAATTAAAAATATTATAAATAATATCTGTTTAAATTAAATTGAAAAAGATAATACAGCACATTAATTTAATAGAGCCACCATTTTATGTACATATTTTTAAAATGTTCGTATAAATAGTCGTGGACAGTGCATGTCGTGTCGTGGGCAGTGCATGTCGTGGACAGTACATGTCGTTGACATTACATGTCGTGGACAGTGCATGTCGCCTTTGTTAACAAGCTTCAATATTTCATAAGCTGGACAAACGATTGTGACACGTTCGAACGCGCACTAGTCCGCATCAGGTCGTGCTGGTGTGACAGCATAGACTAGCACTTCTTGATGCTGGATTCGGGTGCGTTCTTCAGCATCATGGATTACGCGAGCACAATACATGGGACATCTGCATGACAGGAGCAGATATTGTGTTGTGCTATTTGAATATTTACATAACAGCACAATCCAATGCTTGCGCTTGTCTACAGAAAGTCGCCACATGTTAAATATATTGCTTTAGATTTAATACAACGGGTGACAGGTTGTATTTTCGGTCAGGAATTGTGGGTACTTTCTTGTGCTGGTGGACAACAACTAGCACAAGTATGTGCTTGCAACGCACGTCCGGCAAGCGACGATTAGGCGAAAGCACATGTTAAATATATTGCCATATAGTTTACAAACGGGTTACAGGTTGTATTTCCGGTCAGGAATTGTGGGTACTTTCTTGTGCTGGTGGACTACAACTAGCACAAGTCTGTGCTTGCAACGCACGTCCGGCAAGCGACGATTAGGCGAAAACACATTTGAAAATATATTGCCATATATTTTACAAACGGGTTACAGGTTGTATTTCCGGTCAGGAATTGTGTGTACTTTCTTGTGCTGGTGTACTACAACTAGCACAAGTCTGTGCTTGCAACGCACGTCCGGCAAGCGACGATTAGGCTTAAACATACACATGAATATCCCCATACATTTGAGCGCTTGCGTGTTGCGCCCTAATGAGAAAGCGAAATTGGCTATGCCTTCGACGCACGCCGTCAGAATCAATAAAATAAATAAGCATTCTGCAAAACAAAAAAAACGGGAAGCGATCGGATACCTTAATTCGATTATATCATTTAATATTATAATGGTGGGCCTCGTTTTTAAAGAAGTCTACATTTTCATCAGAAAACATGCACACCCAGTACATTCAATATTTTTTAAAGAAATGTATGCATTGTATGTGTATTTTGACAATGACAATTTAAATAAATTCTGTTGCGCTTGGTGTATCTTTCATAAGTGCCCCAATAGTGTAGCTTAAACAGAATCCTTTTTCCCAGTGTATGTTGAAATCAATAGACATGTTAAAAGAAAGGTTTGGGAAGGTTACTGTCCGGACCGGTTAAATTTTACGGTTGCATTCAATTTCTCTCCTTCAACGGTTCAAAGTGTACCCCGGGTAGGATAATGTACTAGAACTACCCGGGAATTTAACGCTGAATTGGGCTCGATTGGTCATTGTCGCCTCGGGAACTACTTAGTATACTTATATGAACCCCAGGTGCAGAAAATCAGAGATGATACATATGCCTTAAGAAAATATACTAGACCGTACCCGGCCAATTCAGACTGTACACGAGTTTTATTCCCGCCCAAAATCCGATGTCATGATTCGCGCTACGGAATACAAAACAAAATAGTATCCGAGCCGACAATGAATAACGAGCGTAAATGCACTGTGACCACAGCGACTAGCCAGTTCACACTCTAATCTGTAAATTAAATCAGTTAGTAACAAATTACTCAACCTCTCTCTGCTAATAGCAGTTGACAACAGGAAAAGACTTTTAAAAATTAAAAATATTATAAATAATATCTGTTTAAATTAAATTGAAAAAGATAATACAGCACATTAATTTAATAGAGCCACCATTTTATGTACATATTTTTAAAATGTTCGTATAAATAGTCGTGGACAGTGCATGTCGTGTCGTGGGCAGTGCATGTCGTGGACAGTACATGTCGTTGACATTACATGTCGTGGACAGTGCATGTCGCCTCTGTTAACAAGCTTCAATATTTCATAAGCTGGACAAACGATTGTGACACATCTTTGTCCTTTGAAACTCGGGTCGATTTAAAAAGAGACAGCTCATACAATAAAGACATTTATAAAAGTACAAATGTATAAAGTATACAAAAGAATTACAATCTCTAACACTGAGTATGTTACACTGGCCATGTAGGTACATATTAACTTATGATAATCGGTGAAATTGTAAGCTAACACATATTTTATAGGCAAATAATAACCATGATTGTTATGATCAGTAGTGGCAACCTGACATCAATATCATGACCATAAGAATAACTGCTTCTCTGGGGCCTCAAGTGGTAAAACAACTAAGCTCATTGAAAAACGTTTTAAACTGATTATAAAAAAGTTTCATTATTCATTTATATAAGATATATTAAACAAAGTTTCACCTATTGATTCTTCACCAGATGAAAAATAGGACAAAATATTTTAAGTGGACAGATTCTAAGAAGTGTATTTCACTTTTCACTAATTAAGGCAGATATGAGCCGAAGCTTTCCAGCCACAGAGCAGACATTGATATAACAAAGGAGAACCAATCTGTTTCAATGTTGATCAGTTAATGGTCAATATATAGCTAATCTAAATGTCAATATCTACAGAACAAATATGTCATATAAATTTGATATGCGATCAAACTTAGTTTTTTAATTAATTCACTCATAAACTTAGCAATAGCACATATATATTTATATTTACATGGTTTACAACATAAATGGGCAAATTATCACTATACATACAGGGGTGATATAGGCATATAATTTTGGCAGACAATCAATACAGAAATGATTAAACCATTCCAGCATATTGGTACAAGTGCAATAATATCATAGCATGGAATCATAATGAACATAGTTATTCTTGTAAGTACTCAAAGAGTAAAAAAATAAAGTGCTTCTGCAATCTTTTACGGCAACACATTTAAATGTGTAAATTTTTATTTACAGAGAGTTTTGGGAGTTTTCATTTACTTTCAAACACAGAATAGCAAAAATGCAAACACTATAAAGTGATATTAGTTAACAAAGTCTGTTTTATAATTTATATCATCCAACAGCTGTAATGGAATATTGTAAATATTTGTAGCCAATCTTCCGACTTTTTCACAAGGGACACTTAACGTATCAAGATGCCTACATCTTAATATACTAGTAAGAAAGGGTGACATCTGTAAATGCAGGGGAACGCTTGCTGCTGTCACCAATAATTAGATATTGGACACTATTGACAGAATGTTCTGTGAGTGAGCAGTCTATAGACTGGTTACTATGGACACATTCTGGTGTCACAAGCCACCTTGCCAGCCATACAGTGGCACCACTCACATGGTCTGGCCGGGTTGTTGAAGTCCTCTCCATCCGTGTACTGCAGACCTCTCAATGTGCAGTCTGAATGGCAATAGGAATACACATGCATTATAGCATTTCATCAATGGAGTTGTGTTCTGAGAAAACTGGGCATAATGCATGTGCGTAAAGTGTTGTCCCAGATTAGCCTGTGCAGTCTGCACAGGCTAATCTGGGACGACACTTCCGCTTTTATGACATTTTTCGTTTAAATGAAGTCTCTTCTTAGCAAAAATTGAATTTAGGCGGAAAGTGTCGTCCCTGATTAGCCTGTGCACACTGCACAGGCTAATCTTGGACGAATCTTTACGCACATGCATTATGCCCAGTTTTCTAAGAACACAACTCAATGAATCAAAGAAAAAGCAGAACCAGTAATTAGGAACTCAAATACAGGCAAATAACAGTTTCATGGAATAAGAGACAGAAATGATATTTAAGCTACAAGAGTCAGGTATATCCCTGAAATTGTGAATGTGCATCCTCATAGCGATTGTTAGATCAACTTTTCTATTTATTCAATGATATAAAGTCTATTGATTGGATCCTGCTGGCAGCCATGTGCTACTATACATCAATGAAACATACAGCAAGACTTTGGCAGGAATGTGGGGTTGGGGCAGTCTGGCCCGGTACTTACCCAGACAGACCGGTTAGCAGGACTTGGGCAGGAATGTGGGGTTAGGGCAGTCTGGCCCGGTACTTACCCAGACAGAAGGGGCAGCAGGACTTGGGCAGGAATGTGGGGTTAGGGCAGTCTGGCCCGGTACTTACCCAGACAGACAGGAATGTGAGGTTAGGGCAGTCTGGCCCTGTACTTACCCAGACAGACGTGGCAGCATGACTTGGACAGGAATGTGGGGTAAGGGCAGTTTGGCCCGATACTTACCCAGACAGACGGGGCAGCAGGACTTGGGCAGGAATATGGGGTTAGAGCAGTCTGGCCTGGTACTTACCCAGACATACAGGACAGCAGGACTTGGGCAGGAATGTGGGGTTAGGGCAGTCTGGCCAGGTACTTACCCAGACAGACGGGACAGCAGGACTTGGGCAGGAATGTGGGATTAGGGCAGTCTGGCCTGGTACTTACCCAGATAGACAGGGCAGCAGGACTTGGGCAGGAATGTATGGTTAGGGCAATCTGGCCCGGTACTTACCTAGACAGACGGGACAGCAGGACTTGGGCAGGAATGTGTGATTAGGGCAGTCTGGCACAGCACACACACGG
This sequence comes from Dreissena polymorpha, assembly GCF_020536995.1. Classification (NCBI taxonomy): domain Eukaryota; kingdom Metazoa; phylum Mollusca; class Bivalvia; order Myida; family Dreissenidae; genus Dreissena; species Dreissena polymorpha. The sequence continues at coordinate 47,025,432 of NC_068366.1, read as the reverse complement.
GGCATACACGCCACGGAGCCTGCCTTGCACACACAGTCCTCACAGGGGTCTGAGGGGCTGGGGAACAACTCGCCCAGCTCAAACCTCATACTGTTGTACTCACAATCTGTCAATATATGGGACAGCCTATGGTCACTTTCAATATAGCATAAATCGTACATAATATTTTACTTATCAGTATGAAACTGCCATTTCCTATGAAATATTCAGCATTGCTGAGAAATGAAATGTCATCAATACATAGGCCACTTAATAAAGCCTGCATAAGTCTTATATTTATTTTCTTTGGTTTCCAATATAAAGTGTATCTAAACATTCCAAACAGGGTTTGGCACCATATACAGCCTACCCCAGGTACGTACATTGACATGTGGGGCAGCAGTCATCCCTGCCTGGGTGTCTGCATGTGACCCTTGGACACACCGCCCGGGCGCAGTCTATCAGCCCGTTCAGGCACCGGCACTCCTCACATGAGCTCCGTGTGGCAGGAACCAGCTGTCCTGCCGTGTACTCGCGACCTGCGTAGGTACACGACCCTGTCCGACATCTGGGACAGCATGTGTCTGGGTCAAGGACAGGGCTGATACAGTTCACCTTGGGACAGTTGGCACCCTTCCTCTCGCACCTCACAGACCCATCCTACAGACAGGTCAATTGAATATGTTCAATAATTGTCTTTGCATTTTTGTCACAATTAAAACTAATAAATACAAAGAAAACTGATTGAACTTACACTTTAAACATGATATTAAAATGAAAAAAAGCTAATTAGAGAAAGGTAATACACATCATCCCTTTAAAGTTTGAGGTGTTAGACAGTCCTTACCCTACAGGTGCATTTATAAAAAAAATCACACATTTCTTTACCCTACATGCAATATCATTCCACCAGTTCCTTCACCATACAGCTGCACCCTCACACATTCCCTTACTCTTCAGGTGCATTACTCACATGCATTTCCATACATACAGATGCTTTCCTTTCACACATTCCTTCACAATACAGGTACATTCAATTAGCCTACAGGTACATTCCCTACACCCATACCACTTACCCTACATGTGCATTCCCAACACACATTCACTTACCCTACATATACATTCCTCACACACATTCATTTACCCTACATGTACATTCCTCACACAAATTCACTTATCCTACATGTACATTCCTCACACACATTCACTTACCCTACATGTACATTCCTCACACACATTCACTTACCCTACATGTGCATTCCTCACACACATTCACTTACCTTACATGTGCATTCCTCACACACATTCACTTACCCTACATGTTCATTCCTTACACACATTCATTTACCCTACATGTACATTCCTCACACACATTCACTTACCCTACATGTACATTCCTCACACACATTCACTTACCCTACATGTGCATTCCTCACACACATTCACTTACCCTACATGTGCATTCCTCACACACATTCAATTACCATACAAGTACATTCCTCACACACATTCACTTACCCTACATGTGCATTCCTCACACACATTCAATTACCCTACATGTGCATTCCTCACACACATTAACTTGTCCTACATGTACGTTCCCCACACACATTCACTTACCCTACATGTGCATTCCTCAGACACATTCACTTACCCTACATGTGCATTCCTCACACACATTCACTTACCCTGCATGTGCATTCCTCACACACACTGCTAGGGCTGGTGAACACCTCCCCATTCTTGTACTGAACATTGTTCATCTCACACATGGTGCATGAGGGGCAGCAGTTGCCAGGGCGGTTGGCAGGGTGGGTGCATGTGACTGCCGGACAGGACATCATAGCCATGCAGCGAATCTGACCCATCTGAGAAGAGATGATATAACATTTCAGTAATGATGCATTTCTGTTTAATAACATTTCATAAGAAAAACTGCATAATAAATCGTGAAACATTAAACACTTGTATTTGTTGCAAGGCACTCTTTAAGTAAACTATGACAGTATTATTTTAGCCATAGAAAATGATCACTTTATGAGACAATTCAAAAATCCCTAATATATTCACATGTATATTTGCCAACTGCTACTCACCATACATGTGCAGACCCTGCATCTGTCCATGAAGTCTATGAAGGTCTGGCCATCCCTGTACTCTATGCCCATCACATTACAGCCCATTGGGCATACAGGACAGCACTGACCCTTCACCAGCACCGCGTTGTTACACTGCACAGCCGGGCAACCCATGGTGTTGCATTCCACTGAACCATCCTGTACATAGATAACACACCATGAGCATAATCTTGAACTTGAATTACCCTCCAAGGCAATAAAACACACAGTGAGCATAATGTTGGACTACAATCACCCTCCGAGACAAGAGAACACACCGTGAGCATAATGTTGGACTCTAATCAGCCTCCCAGACAAGAGAACACACAGTGAGCAAAATGTTGGATTTAAATCATTCTCCCAGACAAGAGAACACACAGTTAGCATAATGTTGAACAATAATCACCCTCCGAGACAAGAGAACACACAGTGAGCATAATGTTGAACTCTAATCACCCTCTCAGACAAGAGAACACACAGTAAGCATAATGGTGAACTCTTATCACCCTCTCAGATAAGAGAACACACAGCAAGCATACTGTTGAACTCTAATCACCCTCCCAGACAAGAGAACACACAGTGAGCAAAATGTTGAACTTTAATAACCCTCTCAGACAAGAGAAAAAACAGTGAGCATAATGTTGAACTCTAATCACCCTCTCAGACAAGAGAACACACAGTAAGCATAATGTTGGACTATAATCACCCTCTCAGACAAGAAAACACACAGTGAGCATAATGTTGAACACTTATTACCCTCTCAGAAAAAAAGATCACACTGTAAGCATAATGTTGAACTCTAATCACCCTGTCAGACAGGAGAACAGACAGTGAGCATAATGTTGAACACTAATCACCCTCCCAGACAAGAGAACACACAGTGAGCATAATGTTGAACTCTAATCACCCTCCGAGACAAGAGAACACACAGTGAGCATAATCTTGGACTCTAATAACCCTCTCAGACAACAGAACACACAGTAAGCATAATATTGAACTCTAATCACCCTCCCAGACATGAGAACACATAGTGAGCATAATGTTGGACTCTAATCACCCTCTCAGACAAGAAAACACACAGTGAGCATAATGTTGGACTATAATCACCCTCTCAGACAAGAGAACACACAGTTAGCATAATGTTGAACTTTAATCACCCTCTCAGACAAGAGAACACACAGTGAGCATAATGTTGAACTCTTATCACCCTCCCAGACAAGAGAACACACAGTGAGCATAATGTTGAACTCTAATCACCCTCTCAGAAAAGAGAACACACTGTAAGCATAATGTTGAACTCTAATCACCCTCCCAGACATGAGAACACACAGTGAGCATAATGTTGAACTCTAATCACCCTCTAAGACAAGAGAACACACAGTGAGCATAATGTTGAACACTAATCACCCTCCCAGACAAGAGAACACAGTGAGCATAATGTTGAACTCTAATCACCCTCCTAGACAAGAGAACACTGTGAGCATTACTGTTGGACTCTAATCAACCTCCCAGACAAGAGAACACACTGTGAGCATAATGTTGGACTATAATCACCATGCCTGGCAACAGAACACACAGTGAGCATAATATTGAACACTAATCACCCTCCGAGACAAAAGAACACACAGTGAGGATAATGTTGAACACTAATAACCCTCCGAGAAAAGAGAACACATAGTGAGCATAATGTTGAACACTAATCACCCTCCCTGGCAACAGAACACACAGTGAGCATAATGTTGATCACTAATCACCCTCCGAGACAAGAGAACACACCGTGAGCATACTGTTGAACACTAATCACCCTCCGAGACAAGAGAACACATAGTGAGCATAATGTTGAACACTAATCACCCTCCCTGGCAAAAGAACACACAGTGAGCATAATGTTGAACACTTATCACCCTCCGAGACAAGAGAACACACAGTGAGCATACTGTTGAACTCTAATCACACTCCCAGACAAGAGAACACACAGTAAGCATAATATTGGACAACAATCACCCTCCCAGACAAGAGAACACACAGTGAGCATAATGTTGAACTCTAATCACCCTCCGAGACAAGAGAACAAACAGTGAGCATACTGTTGGACTCTAATCACCCTCCTAGACAAGAAAGCACACAGTGAGCATAATGTTGAACACTAATCACCCTCCCTGGCAACAGAACACACAGTGAGCATAATGTTGAACACTAATCACACTCCCTGGCAACAGAACACACAGTAAGCATAATGTTGAACACTAATTACCCTCCCTGGCAACAGAACACCAGTGAGCCTAATATTGAACACTAATCACCCTCCCTGGCAACAGCACACACAGTGAGCATAATGTTGAACACTAATCACCCTCCTTGGCAACAGAACACACAGTGAGCATAATGTTGAACTCTAATCACCCTCCGAGACAAGAGAACACACAGTGAGCATACTGTTGAACTCTAATCACCCTCCCAGACAAGAGAACACACAGTAAGCATAATGTTGGACTACAATCACCCTCCCAGACAAGAGAACACACAGTGAGCATAATGTTGAACTCTAATCACCCTCCGAGACAAGAGAACACACAGTGAGCATACTGTTGAACTCTAATCACCCTCCCAGACAAGAAAACACACAGTAAGCATAATGTTGGATTACAAGCACCCTCCCAGACAAGAGAACACACAGTGAGCATAGTGTTGAACTCTAATCACCCTCTGAAACAAGAGAACACACAGTGTGCATACTGTTGAACTCTTATCACCCTCCCAGAAAAGAGAACACACAGTCACCCTCCCAGACAAGAGAACACACAGTGAGCATAATGTTGAACTCTAATCACCCTCCCAGACAAGGGAACACACTGTGAGCATAATGTTGAACTCTAATCACCCTCTGAGACAAGAGAACACACAGTGAGCATAATGTTGGACTATAATCACCCTCCCAGACAAGAGAACCACAGTGAGCACAAAGTTGAACTCTTATCACCCTCCGAGACAAGAGAACACACAGTGCGCACAATGTTGAACACTCATCACCAGCCCTGGTAACAGAATACACAGTGAACATAGTCCTTAACACTTATTACCCTCCCTTTAAATGGTTTTAAATAAAACCTTATGAACAAAAAAACACTTCTCACAAAAAATGAAAAGGATAGCAAAATAACAGTACTAACAAACACTTACTATGAATTTGAAATATTTAAACAGCATTTTTTAATTAAAGTAGATACTGGCTTGATAAACATGTTTTGGAGTGAAAATTCATTGTATTTTTATTACAATAACATTGCTATTACTGATTGCCTCATTTGTACAGGCACATATATTGAAATGACATCACTGTTTAAAAGTCTACATAACATTAAAGAAATGTCTCATGTGTTTAACATACAGTGCATCTGCAGACTTTGCAGTTATCACTGCCAGGCGGTACAAACTTCTGTCCGTTTCGGAAGCGTCGTCGCATGTATGTACAAGCCTCACATGTGGGGCAGCACTGGGTCAGTGAGCGCAGAGGGTGGGTACAGCGCGCCAGGGGACACTCACTCTCTCGACTGGAGCACTGCGCCTCACCAGCCTGTGAAGGAGGACAAGAAATAAGAACACTGCACGTGATCAACAAACATACAGATGGGGGACTTGAGGTTAAATGAGATTTAATTGCTATAAGAACGTTTTTGTCAAAATTCCTGCACAATTATTCCACTTTGATCAGCATTATTTAAGGCAAATGTTTTAAAGCTATGATTATTTTTGTTTTTCTAAAAAAACTATTTTTGTTGAAATGCACCGCAACACGAATAACTAAAACATCGCTATTGCCCTTGTGGCATCACTTACAGAGCAGACACAGTCGAGACAAGGCTCTGTAAGGGGGGTGAAGCGCTGTCCGTCCTCATATGACCTGCCCTTGTAGTCACACTGTCGACACACCGGGCAGCACTCCCCAGGCTCAACCACTGGGTTCTTACATGCTGGCGGCGCACACTGCACTCTGTCACATACCACCTCACCTGCAATATCACAGGAAAGGTCAATTAGTCCTGTAACTCTGGTGGATATCTTTGACCAAGCTTTTATATATTGGTCATTATATATACTTTTATTTGTATATTTGAGACACAAATGTTCCATACGAAAACACGATATGGTTCATTGACTGTTAAATTCCATTTATAAAAGAGAATTTAACTGATTTGCATTGTCTTCAAAATACACTATTTTACCTTATAATTGTTTGTTTCCATTAAATGTGTCAATCTCTGACATTATCGTGAGAAACTTGTCTACAGATTGGTACTACATACCGTCTGAACACCTGCAAGTAGAGCACCTGTCAGAGGACACGACTGTACCGTGGCTGTAGTCTCGACCCTGGTAACTGCAGCCTGAATAAGGCAGGCAATAGGGCTATATGCAGTTGTGCTTGAATAGAAGTTTAACCCATTTATGCCTAGTGGACTCTCCCATCCTTGTAAATTGGATCAATTTATTTCCAAAATTAGGGATGTCTAGTATATTTATTTCTATATTTAGAATATTTCTTACAGAAAACAGCATCATGCAGCGTCTCATCTGGGTCTATGCTGATAACCAAGGCCTTTTTTCTAGACGCTAGGCATAAATGGGTTAATAAAACTTTAAATTCTTCCAAAAAATCCTAATTCAGAAAAATTAAAAAACACTATCCATATTCCTGTTACATGATAACTGTCCTCTTAATAAAAAACAACACGCTGAAAGGTAACTTATTTACATCTGTGTCTGTTGACAGAACACTTTTTTTTTTCAATACATTATTAAAATTTATCAGGGCAGGTAACTGCTATACTCAGGTGTAATATAAAATAATTTTGGTTAGGGGTAACCTAGACAGACCGCAATTCTCAGTGAGCGCTAAATCAGGTTAAACTGTACTTACGAACGCACTGTGGACAGCAGGCCCCGGGAGGTTTCTCTGTGACCCTACATGGGAGTCGTGGACAGGGCCCCAGGGACACACATATGACCTGCCCACTGGAGCATGTGCACTGCTGGCAGTTATCTCCGGGCTGCACAAACGTCTGACCATTACGCACATTCACACCCAGATACAGGCAGTCTGAATGAACAAGTAATGCACAAAAACATTAGAATTTATTAGCATATTAGCAAGATTGCTGATATAATTAAAGTTTTGAGATACATGTATTACATTAGATTTTTAGAAGATATCTTGTTCACATATTGCTTGTTATTATTCTGCAATCGACAAAATATAAGGAAGAAATAAAAAACTTGAAATAATAAAAAAACGTAATAAACAGTTTAAAATAATAATTAAATAATTTCACATCTGAATTTCATACACATAAACATTATACAAATAATGTATTATTATTATATTACATTTTTATTATATATTTTATTTTAAACTATTATTTTATTATTATTCAATAAAATAATATGTTTTAAATGTCTACACATTACCATAATTGAAATCAAGTATAACCCATCCAGGGAATCCAGTATAACCATCCAGGGTATCAAGTATAACCCATCCAGGGAATCAAGTATAACCCATCCAGGGAATCAAGTATAACCCATCCAGGGAATCAAGTATAACCCATTCAGGGAATCAAGTATAACCCATCCAAGGTATCAAGTATAACCCATCCAAGGTATTAAGTATAACCCATCCAGGGAATCAAGTATAACCCATCCAGGGAATCAAGTATAACCCATCCAGGGAATCAAGTATAACCCATCCAAGGTATCAAGTATAACCCATCCAGGGAATCAAGTATAACCCATTCAGGGAATCAAGTATAACCCATCAAAGGTATCAAGTATAACCCATCCAAGGTATCAAGTATAACCCATCCAGGGAATCAAGTATAACCCATTCAGGGAATCAAGTATAACCCATCCAGGGTATCAAGTAAAAACCCATCCAGGGAATCAAGTATAACCCATCCAGGGTATCAAGTATAACCCATCCAGGGAATCAAGTATAACCCATTCAGGGAATCTAGTATAACCCATCCAGGGTATCAAGTATAACCCATCCAGGGAATCAAGAATAACACATCCAGGGTATCAAGTATAAACCATCCAGAGAATTAAGTATAACCCATCCAGGGTATCAAGTATAACCCATCAAGTGAATCAAGTATAACCCATCCAGGGAATCAAGTATAACCCATCCAGGGTATCAAGTATTACCCATCCAGGGTATCTAATATAACCCATCCAGGGTATCAAGTATAACCCATCCAGGGAATCAAGTATAACCCATCCAGGGTATCAAGTATAACCCATCCAGGGAATCAAGTATAACCCATCCAGGGTATCAAGTATAACCCATCCAGAGAATCAGGTATAACCCATCCAGGTTATCAAGTTTAACTCATCCAGGGTATCAAGTATAACCCATCCAAGTTATCAAGTTTAACCCATCCAGGGTATCGACTAAAACCCATCCAGGTTATCATAGAGCCTTGTTACCTGTGCACTGTGAGCAGCACTGTCCTGGTCTGCGAGTGCCGTGCTCACACGTCCGCGGGCACTGCTCCCGGGTACAGGAGGCCACGCCCTCCTCACACACACACACCTCACATGGGTCAAGGAGGGACGTCCACCGCTCACCTGTCATGTACTCACGGCCCTCTGCTATACATGCTGGAATATACACAGGCATGTGGGACAGACAGTCACCAAATGCAGACTTGTATAATAATGATATAACATCAGAACAAAATAGAAGTTGGTACATTTTTTCCCCCATCTTTTTGTAACTGTTTGTGATTTGAAATCTCCAGGCTGATTTCAATGTTGTCTTTTTCTAAGAATGTATCACTACCAGTACTTGAAAATATTTCATGCACAATATATATATTGTAGTTTCAAAATACAAACCATGAATATCTGTCCGGACCAACCTTAGTCTATTTACTGTTCATTTAAAAAATATTGATTCATAACTGATTTTTTATAATGTTGTTTTCAATCTGATTAATTTTAATGCTAGTATTCTCCGTTTTTTTGTTTGCATAATAGTATGTTCCAATAAAATTAACTTGATTTTAAACCTTTCCTAACTCAGAAGCAAAGTGAAAATGGCTATATGAAAACAGCATAAAACCAGAAAAGCCTGCAAGTAACTTATGTCTGTTTAGGTTTTATGCTTTTTGTTTCTCATCTGTAACTCAGGGTTGGAAATGAAGCCTACAGATCTAGTAATGGGAGACTTTCCCTGTACACACTGGAATGAAGCCTACAGATCTAGTAATGGGAGACTATCCCTGCACATACTGGGATGAAGCCTACATATCTAGTAATGGGAGACTATCCCTGCACATACTGGGATGAAGCCTACAGATCTAGTAATGGTAGACTATCCCTGCACATACTGGGATGAAGCCTACAGATCTAGTAATGGGAGACTATTCCTGCACATACTGGGATGAAGCCTACAGATCTAGTAACAGGAGACTATCCCTGCACATACTGGGATGAAGCCTACAGATCTAGTAATGAAAGACTATCCCTATACATACTGGGATGAAGCCTACAGATCTTGTAATGGGATACTATCCCTGTACATACTGGGATGAAGCCTACAGATCTAGTAATGGGAGACTATCCCTGTACATACTGGGATGAATCCTACAGATCTAGTAATGGGAGACTATCCCTGTACATACTGGGATGAAACCTACAGATCTAGTAATGGGAGACTATCCCTGCACGTACTGGGATGAAGCCTACAGATCTAGTAATGGGAGACTATCCCTGTACAAACTGGATTGAAGCCTACAGATCTAGTAATGGGAGACTATCCCTGCACATACTGGGATGAAGCCTACAGATCTAGTAATGGGAGACTATCCCTGTACATACTGGGATGAAGCCTACAGATCTAGTAATGGGAGACCATCCCTGTACATACTAGGATGAATCCTACAGATCTAGTAATGGGAGACTATCCCTGTACATACTGGGATGAAACCTACAGATCTAGTAATGGGAGACTATCCCTGCACGTACTGGGATGAAGCCTACAGATCTAGTAATGGGAGACTATCCCTGTACAAACTGGATTGAAGCCTACAGATCTAGTAATGGGAGACTATCCCTGCACATACTGGGATGAAGCCTACATATCTAGTAATGGGAGACTATCCCTGCACATACTGGGATGAAGCCTACAGATCTAGTAATGGAAGACTATTCCTGCACATACTGGGATGAAGCCAACAGATCTAGTAATGGGAGACTATCCCTGTACATACTGGGATGAAGCCTACAGATCTAGTAATGGAAGACTATCCCTGCACATACTGGGATGAAGCCTACAGATCTAGTAATGGGAGACTATCCCTATACATACTGGGATGAAGCCTACAGATCTAGTAATGGGAGACTATCCCTGTACAAACTGGATTGAAGCCTACAGATCTAGTAATGGGAGACTATTCCTGTACATACT